>NC_054535.1:100286607-100404107 GCF_017654505.1 Polyodon spathula
TGAAACAATTGGGGGATGGGGAACCAACAAACATCTGTTTGAATTAGTTGTGCTGATTGCGGATTTGCACAGAAGCTGAAAACAGCCGACAGCTTTGTGAAGAGGAGCAATCAGCACACATCTCAACAGATGTTTCTTCAATTGGAATGAAAAATAGCCAAATCAGCACCGTGCCCCTCGCCTGGGTGTCATCGTCTGCTTGCTGTGGAGGGAGAAGAATGGAACAATCCGTTCATCCCTGGATTAACCCTACAGATACAGCAGGTGGTGGGTGAAATCCAGGGGTTCCCCTGTGCTGTAGAACACTTATAAATCCAGGGGTGGTTTATCCCTTTACACTAAAACATCTGGAGAATGTCAAATACTAAACGTTACAGAATTCATGACTTACGGACTGAGGTTTCATTGGGCAAACACTGCATGTCTTACATTTTTCAGCTTCAAGTCCTTAGCCTAACCCACAAGGCAACATTTTTTAAACATCCATGCAGTCTTATAATACAGATATATAATATATAACTAACATTCATGCATGTATAAATCTAAACCCACAACCCAGCCCTTCAGCGAAACTTCAAACATAAAAAGGAATAGTACAATAGCAAATTCTACATTTTTAAAGAAGGTCTCTTTTAATTAAAAAAAATATGCAGTAGGTGTATAAAAGAGCCTTTGCATATTTAAATTTGGACAGCAGTGTGTTTCATGTTTCAAATGCTGTGGTTTTATAGAGCATTACACAATATAATAAGACACACTTACTGTTTACAGAGTTAATATTATTTTGGATCTCAGACTGTGTAAGTAGCTCTTCATATACATCCCTTTCTTCTGATGAAACAGAGGATCTCTGGAGAAGAACACATGAGACACCCATTAACATTTGTGTTGTATTTACACAATCAATCAAACACATGTAGTGGACGGTTTTAGAAGTACTTATTTTCTACTTTAATAAAACAGTTTCTTGACTGTTTACTTCTATTTTTTAAATACTAAAATATACAACCATGGAAAAATAGTGTTACCTTTCAAATTTATGAAAGGACTAACAGTAACTATTTTACAATACGTACTGTATGGAAGATTAATTCATTAACTTGGAATTATATTTCACTCACTCACTTTTGGCGAGTTACAAAAGTGCCTGAACTCCAGTTACACAATCACAGATACACAGCAAGATTTCTTACATGCTTTTAACCCGCTCCCCCTCAGAAACTGGCAACAACAAATAAGGCTTCCCTCCCAAATAACAGCTGCTTATGGGAGTGGATCACTATTGCACAGTCAGAAGCCTCCTTTCCTGGTTTTCACAGAGACAGCAGGAACTGTAATTCCAGATCAATTGCTCAATGTCAAAAGCTCAATATGAGTGCACATGCATTGTAGCAAATGTAGGTGGTTGAGAAGCATATTACTTGAAAGACATACTGCAGGACTCTGTCACCTATAGTAGGGTTGTGGTTCGAATCCTGCCATTTTCACTAATGTCAAGAAGAAAAGTAGTAGGTTACAAAGAATATGATCAAATGAATGCATGAAATATGCTCCTCTACATACAACATCTACTATTGAAGATGCTTAAACTCACTATTTCATTAGCTGTATGCATTACTGGACATGCTTCTGTGCAAAACAGTAAAACAACAAAAATAAAGTCATATTTTCCCCCAAACACCTTATTTGTTGCAGAGTCTTCCTTGGCTTTCTTGGCTTGGCTGAGCTGGCCCTGGTATTCCTCAGCGAGGCTCTCCTGTGTATCCCTCAGCATTGCATTGGGGTTGGCCAGGGCAGTCATAGTCTGACCAGCTACTCCTTTATCTATCGCTTCATTGATTGCAATAACGGCAGCATGCACTGGAAACAAAAGACATTGCAATACGTTCAAAACTCCAAACTGGATATTTATACAGTACCACCCGTCACCTGACTGCGAAACCTAGGGGCACTCCATCTCATATGTTCCCTTGTCTCTACTTTAAATCATGCAGCACAATGTGCGTTGCCTATTTCTTGCACACTGCAGGATGACGATTAGAAGACTAATCTTATTTAGGTGCCTCTATTTTTACCTATCCGAGCCACAGCGAGTCTTCTGTACCACTCCAGACTCATGCTGGTTCTAAAGTATCCTCACTTCACTCAATGTTGAATTCTTAAATAAACATCATTCTACATATATGTCAACAATGGGAATTTGTTTGGTTTTTGCTCATGCCTAGGAGAGTATCTACCATGGCATCTTTATAAAGTGTGAGTGATATACAGGGAGGTTAAATGATGTGCCACAGATATTTGAATGTCAGATTACTACTCTATTTCAATACAAAATGTACAATTCATAGCAATGAATGACCTTTTAACATAAAATCTGGAAATACAATTAAATAAAATCAGCTTAGTACATATACCCCCCCCCCCCCCCCCCCCCCATGTATACAATGACATTTACATGCAGCTTCATCCACCGATAACTCATTGGCCAGAATTCCACCGATCTTGCTGAATGCTGGCATCTGTATTCCATACTTTTCCAACTCTTTCCGCATGTTACTGATCTCCTCCTCTGAAAAGAAACGAAACACTACAAATGAACAACCCCATTTCAAAAATACATAAATGAAGCACTTCTTGTTTATTGTTCATATAAAGTGTACTAGTTCAAGCAACATCACACAGAGCTGTGATAACACAAGGCAGGTCATTCTCAATCAAATTCTATTTCATAATGTATGTATATTCATCAGCAAAAACTGACAATTCAGTTATTTACATGTTACTGACTTCTACTTTATGTATTCAAATTGACAAAATATTGTATAAAGATTTTTTGTACAGAACATTAAAATGTATTTATATAAAACTACAGTAGTGGATGAAGTAGAATTTTCCATACTTTACCTGTAAAATTCACTTTTCCCAGCAAATCCTGGATCTGTGGTGCTATTCCCAGTTTGTAAAGGTATAAACTGCAAAAAAACAAGAGGCTAGTTTAGTAACATAATCCCAGCTCTCATATTATTACAACTGTAACGCCTCCTCTTATCTGTGAGACAAACAAAGCACCAAATACAGACAATGCATCATTGCAGTTTCCTCTTCTGGAAAACGAGCTGTGAACTATTAGGAGGATATCTTTCAGTACACAGATCCACCAGACATCACCGCCGCATAAATTCATTCCAAGAAATGATTATCCCAGAACACAATCCATTGAGACTTGCGTTACACATTCCAATGGGATTCCGGAAGGTTCATACAACACAACACATCCTTGAAGGCCTTGAACCCGACAACAAACATTTAACAGAGCAACTGGGTAGGGGACCAAAATAAGAAATAGATCAGGAAGAAAAACCACATACGGCCAGATAAATGTGCCATTTCATACATTCACTGGGGGCAGAGGTGTTACAGGGAGGCAGGTGAAGCGTGACTCTCTGCTGTATCGGGTACAATTAGATAAGAGATTGAAAAAGTCTCAAGGATGTGATGACAAACAGAAAATATAACATTAATAACCAAAACAGCTCTGGTCTTTACAGGTTAGCAGATTGTATCTTCAATATCTGTATTAAAGTGAACCATTTGTTTATTCCAACATTGTCTGCAGTACGGTGCACCAGTTGTACTGCCTTGTGGTTCCTTTCATCCACTCCAGTCCAGGAGCCTGTCCTGCCCTTTTCTTACATTGAACCCTGCATTCCACAGCCTAAACAAGTACTATCTAGTACGAACAGGGAGAAACTGAGCAGGTCTGTACTGTGTCTGCTCAATGAAGTAGTCAAGGAGGTGGTGGGAAAAGGTCCTGCAATTGTAATAGAATGAATCAGCCACAGGTGAGAGCCTGGTCTAGACAGGTAAGAGAGAGCATGCTTTCTGCTCTACAGGACATGCTTCAGCATACCAGGGTATTAATCCCCATGGGAAACACATATCTGCACCTAATGTAACAATAGCCAAGAATCCTTCTGATTCACATTAAAAACATTGCTACAGTACTTTAAATTAATCCTAACAATAGTGGTTAATGTGCTCATTTCTGAACAGTATTATGTTGAATGTACATCAATATGATTGGACAAATAGAAGTAGTAAATAGGACCTTTCAAAACCGTCCACTGCAGTATTACCATACTTTAATTTGAGGCAATTCTGTACAATACGTCTTGTACAATTCTCCATCAATGCAGACATTGCACCACAAAATGAATTAAGCATGTATTGAGAAACATAGGTCCAACTCAATGCATTACACTGTACTGCATGTCCTGCTGTAGGATGGACTGCCTTTAAAGGCTTTTTCCCTGACCGAAAACCAACACCAGAGAGCCCGGGCTATTAAAATACAGAAGTCGTCAAACATTTAATACTTGTCAAGGCACGTTCAAACAACCTCTCAATGGCCACACAGAAGTATAGCATGATATAGTCTATGAGATGTCAGGAAAGGCAGAGGGGATTAGCTGCCAGAAAGGGGCACTGTTCACCCACTTCAGTGCACAGCCATCGCGCTAGTTTGAACAGAACTAATACACCAGTATCATTAGCATGGACACTATTTTTACACACACACAATGCTGTTTTGGAACCAGTAACTGGAAACTGCATTAATATTTGATGTGCAAGTTCTCTTTTGTTCACTGATATAAATGATAGATTGTGCAGTTTATCAGTGTGGCTCGTTCAATGAAGCGGCGGCTATCGTCTGCAGCGTGACCCTTCCCCTCTGCTGGCAGCACTGCGTAAGAGACTAATGTGCTCTGGCTGCTGCAGGGGACAAAGGGTTAATTGCTTAACCTTAAATCATAGAACACAGAGACACTCTGCGAACCCCAAGCATCTTAAAATGTTTTCATTTACTTCATGCCATTATCTGAAGCGGTCCAAAGACAAACACTCCCACACAAGCCTCATTAAAAGTAACTCTGAAAAAAAGCTGTGGACCAATGGGTCATCTTTACTTCTATTCAAACATTCAGATTTTGTTTTGCTTTTGTGGGCGAGGAAGGAATAACTGAATGATCCTTTGCAGCACATTCCATTGTGCTGAAACTTCTACAACAACACAAGGTACTGTAGCAAGGTTGCTGCAGCATCGCAATACAACGCTTCTATTTACAGGACGCAGATATTTTATTGAAAACACACACTGGAACAGTGTACAGTATACACTGCACACAGCCGAATCTGTTCCAATGGGAACGCTTTTCAAACTCTTTAACAAACACCTTTCTTGAGACATGGTTGAGTGTTACTGGATTGCCAATGGAAACAGCTGATGCTTTTCTTATTTTGTCTACTTTGTCTTTGGCTGGTTTCTTTCTACTGCTTGTGTTACTTAACCCCAGTTAAACAAAACCATGTGCTACGATGAGAGCAGGAAATCAAACAGGAACTGAAAATTTACACCATCAGGAAGACACAAGATTGTGATCACTGGAATCAAGAGAGACTTGAATGAGTTCAACATCACCAAGCAACACTGCATTGAAGGAGTTGTTTAACAATATCAGAGATGGGTGGGTGCAGGGGCGTGCACAAGAATAAAAATGTGACCTCTATTTGGAAGGGGGGTGGGGCACATTAAACAAGTGTGTGTGTGAGCGTGTGTTGATATGATTATATAAATAAACACTCACTTGCCATTTCAATGAAAGTTAATACGCTGTTAATCTTTCTGCAGCTGCAACTGTAACAGGTAGTGTGGCCACTGAAGCCTTCCTTCAAACTCATATCTACAGTCTACATTTGTTCATTCATGTGCGCAGTCGAATACCTACAACCTGCGTCCCCTACAATGCCTGCATTTTTCGCAGTAACTGGCAACAACCTTTGCAATCAGTTTACTAACTTTCACAAATTATCATAAATATCAACTCAGTAGAGACTCCAACATCGAGGTAAATCTATAATTTTGAGACCATTCTTGCAAAGCATTAACACAAGCACATTCTCGTCTGTCTTGCAGCTGAGTCACATTAGTGCAGAGCACGCTCGAGCGCCAGCGAACCTTGTACAGGGTGGGCAAAGCAGGCGCCTGGCGACTGCCTTGGCTCTAGAGTGCTGCACATTAACTTGTTGTATATTTGAATACTAAATCAGTGAAGCATCATCTTTCTGCATTATTTAGAAGTATAAATACTCTGGTAAACATCAATAAAAATCACAACACTCATACTTTGATGGTTTTTGTTTTATTATTTCCTTTTTTAAGGAAAGTTTTGCTGTAATTTGCGTGATCATGTATGACCCAATAAGATTAAATATGATATTGCCAGTCATAAACACGTAGAGAACAAGAAAGCAAATTAGACACCAACAATGGCAAAGCACTGCATTCTTCTGTGATGAAAAATGCAGACCTGTGGTACTGCGCTCGGGGCTTCCCCAAAGTAAGCAAGCAAAATGAACGGCGTATTTCATTATTATTTAGTTTATTTCTTTACATGCTATCTGCCTTTAATGAAGCTATAATTAAAATGTTAAATCATGGTTGTTTCTTAATTGAATTATATTTTCTGACAATGAAGAAATTAGCTGAAAACTATTTTTCTAGCTATACAATCCTTAAAGGAAATTGATCACTTTACTGTGTAAAGGAAGTAGTCACTGCACTACACACCGTTGGTTTCATAAAGACATTCTGCCTGGAGACACTCCTCTTTAAATCTTGCAAATAAAGCAGAATTAGCAAAGAAACAACTGGGAGGAATAATTATGCATTTTCATTAACTGGGGCGTGATTTAAAATTACAAAATCGGTAATACAAGCAGTGAATGTTTTAGGAGCAACGAGTCAGTCACCATGCCTTTATCAGTGTCTCGTTTTATCCTGGCTATTGTCATGCCTGTAAAACGCTAAACTTAATGTGTGGAGTACTGTACATAGGATTACTCTCACATGACATTGCTGGACTGTTACTAAACTGTTTCAGATTGTTTTATTGTATTGTAATGCCAGCAATAAGCTGAAACAGGTCTTTTCAAAACTCCTTTAGCTGGTGACTGAACTACAGTGTTAGTGGAAGACTGTAAATATGATTCTCACAACTGTGCTGGACATTTGGTTTTCTTGTTGTAATATAATTCTTAGGTTTTCCTGCTTATCTTAATGCCAGCAGTGAGCCAAGTGATGTCTATAAACATTATGACAGGTCTGAAGTGTCTTCAGATGCTTTACTTACTATCACAGCAACAAGAGTCTGATTGGGGAAAAAAAAGAAATATTGGAAATATTTATTATTTTACTTATTTTAAACTAGCAACATTATATTTATGTTCAAATGCCATATTTAATTTTACTACATTGATTTAAAAAAAAAAGTGGAAAAATGTGGGAAAAAATGGAATTGGCCATTTTTAAAAAAATTTTCAAAAATGTGGTATTCCCAAGAATGGATGTTATCATAGTCTATGATAACATCTGACAGGGCTGCATAGGATCTCAGACAGGCTTCATAAACGTAACTATACAATTCATAAAAATGTTATATTCCATAAAAATAAATAAATAAATAAATTAAAAAAAAAGAGAATGACTTAGAATCAGAGGCACAATAAATGTCTTCTTTAAATGTAAAGTACATTGTACAACTGTTGAGGTATGTGTTGGCATATGGTTTCAAAATTGTATAATGCAAAAATATATTAAAAGGGTCAATGCGTGGCCGAAGGTTTCTCACTGATAATTTACCCTCTCAGTCAAAATGGCAAGTCTCTCAGAATGAAAAAAGCTTAGAGGGAACGCTGCCTGCAACAGTCAGGATTACTGTAAACTTGGCAGGCATCACAACAATCTAATTCACCAGCCTTAAGGCCTTCCATTTCTGGAAGGCCGGGTACAGATCCAAACTTGAGTCAAACAAGAAATGAGAAGCGTGGTCTCTCAACTCCTTTGTCAGTGCACTGCTGGCATGTGGCTGAGAAATCAGGTCAGGATTAAACGGGGTCCTGAAAAATCTAGTGTTACAACTGTTTAAATAACGGAACAGTTCGCCTTTCATTGTTACCATCCTGACATTCTTTCACCATCATTTCAAAGCTCTTTTCAAAATTCCTGCTCTAGTGCACTGACAGTGTAAGGATTATTGCCCATGTTGTCAAACAGGTAACACAGCAATAACAATCCATGATGTGGTTTGGAACAGAAAAGCCAGAGCACTTTTTAATTTTTTTTTTAAATCGCTCTTCCTGCAATGATTTAGTGGACAGATCTCAACTCCAGTGCACTACAGCGGCCATTTTTAAAACATCTTTGAAACAGCATTTAAAGTTTTAAGTGAAAAAAATGGTCAGCACGTTAACACTGAAAATAAATTCAAAGGTATACTATTTAATCGTTTGTAGGAACGCGTGGGGACTACAATGCTATATTGTTCTGAACCCTGCTACTTACTCTTCAAGGTGTGCTTGCTGCTTACAGAGCTACAAACTCATGCTGCCTGCTACAGAAGCACCAAGCCAGTCTAGGCAAGCGCTCAAAGGAAATGAGCTCAACAATCTGTCAAGTAGTGCTTTTCCAGATTCGTTTATCCCCTAAACACATAACAGAAAGCATACTGTCGACTGCAAGTTTAATACATGTTTCCAGCAAGTTACAGTACTATTGGCCTCCAAGAACTCAAAACTTGAAGAATCTATTGTTTCAGGATTTATTCAAAGATTCATGCTGCTGCTCATTGTCTGTTCTGCATTATTAGGGGCTCTGAAACTGCTGGCAAGTTACTGTCAATGCTTCTCCTTGGGCTCTACTGCTTGTAGGTGTCTGTGGCATGGTTTTAGCGTTGGTGTAATTTGTATGTGGAAATGGGTTTATTGAGTGTCTCTTTGGAGTCGATTTGTTAGATTTTAAATAATTGTTTACAGACGGGCGCTCGATTAAGACTTGCTGCCTGCTAGGCTTGGTTGAAGGGGAAGGGCAGCTAGTGATTGGCTGTGCTGGTCCTCAATCAGCAGGTGGGCGGGTCTTGACCGAGTGTCCGTCAGTTTTAAAACATCCGGTGGAGATAGCTTTGGGCGACTGCAACGCCATGCTACAGAGGGGAGCTGTGTATACTCAGGAGGAGAGAGTCGCTCTGCAGGAACGACAGCTATGCAACCCTGAAACTGCAAGCGGTGCTTGTGATGGCAATGCCCAGCCAAGACCGTATGAAGTAGCAGGAGTCGTTGTATGAATACCGGCTCATAAGTAGATTAGTCTAGGGAATAGTGATCCCATGTAATGTACAGCAATGGTTGCGTAGTGTAACAAGTTCCTGGAGCGCGACGCCTCGTTTACAAGACTAGCGCTCGCCCTGTGTGGAACCTTTTATTTGTAGTTTTTGTATTGTGTTTTATTTTGCCTTTTTCACAGCTTGCTGTATGTGCCCTCTGTGCGTTAGCAGTGCCGGTAAAGCCACATGACCTCTTTGTTTACTTTCGTTTTTTGTATGAATAAATCCTGCACACCTGTGTTGGCGTTTCAACTCCACCTCCATTGTCTCTGTATTGCTTAAACAGAGGCTACCCACAAACGTGACACAAGCACCACGTCACAGTGTCATATAAAGCCCTGTACCTTCATATAGTAGCATATATTTTGTACATATGCAGTAAAATTGTAACTAAGAGTACTACTGCCTGCTTTACTTTTGTTCCCCTTTGCTATGGAGATATTCGATCAACAGGAGCCTCTTGTTAAGTCACTGTGTAAATCACTGTGAATAATGAACCAGCATGTGAAATCACAGTGCAGCCGCAGTGCTCCCATAGAGTTCCAGAACTCATTCTTGATAAGCGCGTGCTTTCAGCGACTGTCTTCCCTTTCCTTCTGGAATTGGGTTAATTCATGTCTCAGACTAAGACTAAGCAAAGCAGGAAAAGGAGGCTGATCTCCATTCTATTATTGAAGGTCCTATTTATGTTATATATGCTATACCTTTAAGATTCAGAACTGTGCTGTAGCAGTAGAGTATTAATGTGTATTACTGTATTACTCTTCTCAACCTTTGAATTAAAAAAAACTTCACTGAAAATGTATTTTAACAAAATACAAATAACTAAATAAAATAAATTACAATTAATTGATGAATACAGGGCTAGAGCACACCGGTAATATGACAATTATTTTGGTCTTTCCTTCTGTAAGGTCAAATTCATGTAATGTGGTTCAACCTAATCAGTCATTTGGCTTGGCTACAGTCAGCTATTGTTATGGACCCATTGTGACGTTTGTTTATTCAAACTGCACTGTGTTATGGCAAGATAACATGATTTGGAATCCAACTAGAAAAAAATGGCAGCCACGCCTGGTGTAATAGGAATTATTAACCTCCCAAATAATCTCAGCCAATCAGGTTGAGCATAGAGGTCACTATCCTGCAGGCTGCCCTCTAAAATAAACAGGACGCTTGAATCTTGAAACTGGTTCTAAACAGTGACATATTTCAAGAAGCCTCAGGAATCCTGTCAAACGTTAACTAAAAACACAATCATTTCTTAACACAAAAAAACAAGTTCTCATTGCCCACTGCTAAACATTCCACAAAGAAGACTACACAGTGATCTGATCCAAGCATTCAAAATCCTAAAAGGTACTGACAATGTCAATCCAAGGGACTTTTTCGACCTGAAAAAAAGAAACACGGACCAGGGGTAACAAATGGAGATTAGATAAAGAGGCATTCAGAACAGAAAATAGGAGACACTCATTTACACAGAGAATTGTGGGAGTCTGGAACCAACTCCACAGTAATGTTGTTGAAGCTGACACCCTGGGATCCTTCAAGAAGCTGTTGACGAGATTCTGGGATCAATAAGCTACTAACAACCAAACGAGCAATATGTGCCGAAAGGCCTTCTCTCATTTGTAAACTTTCTTACGTTCTTATGTTTGTTTAACCATTAACTATATCACGCACACACACATGCACAGAGCTTCTTCCAGACTACCTCAGTTCCTCTGGTCGTGGATCCCTTTCTAGACTGGTGACAATCCTTATCACAAACATAGAAAGCATACTTTAACATGTTCCAGGTCTAGCCTGAAGTGATAAAGGATAAGGAAAAAGGTCCAGTATCTGGGGACAGGAAATGACTTGGCACAGGCAGGAAGTGGCTATCGGTAGGGTCAGGCAAAGCCACACATGTGGTAAAGTACCTTTACTGTAACAACCAGCAGGAAATGAAATGTAAACGATTTCCAGCGACAACTCAGAAGCTTCAGTCAAGACAGCCAATTCAAAATCAATAACAATTTCATTACATTAAAATATCATATGTAAAACAAAAGCTAGTTTCATATACCTCTCATACCTCAGAATGCATGTATGCAATGTAAAACAAAAGCTAGTTTCATACCCATCATACCTTAGTGCATGTATGCAGTATATCACACGAGGCATATTTTTCCGATCGTAAACATCTGTTGTCTCTGGATAAAAGATCTGAAATGAAGGAAAGGGTTGTTTAATCTTCACTTTTATTCAGGGTTCATTCCACCCTCCTACACCTTTAAATTACGAGCAGCCATGCTCTCAATACAGTAAGAAATTCGTGTGTGTGCGGTGTTCGGCTCTCATTACAGCACCTGTCTATTATCAGCCCGGACAGGACTGCGATTAGCACCCATCTTCTCTGACACAGCTGCTGTACTTTAATCTCAAATTCGTTCCTTACAGAAATGACAATGAGAGGCTTTGGCTCTGTGGTGTCTGCAGCTTTATTACATTTACTGTAACAAAGAGGTTCACTTGAATCGTAAGGAATCTTTTTTTTTTTTTTTCAATCATTTAAACCTTGTGTACAACCTAAAACAACCTTTGCATTTTTTAATTATACCTCCTTTCAAAATTACACATATATACGTATTGAAATTGCAGGACAGGTTTGTAAAGTAAGAGAAGTGCTTGAGAAACAAAAAGTACATTGCAAAACAAAGGGCTTCCAGATGTTTAAGTGGCTGATCTAAACCCCATCCTGTTACCCATGAATCATGAAAAACTCTCATCTCAAGGGTACAGGGTATCCTGGTAAATCATTTAAATAAATAAATAAATAAATAAATAAAACTAATTGAGGGGCATCCCGGACAAACCTGACATCCTTCAATTTCACATTCAAGTAATTCTGCTTACCAGAATTTATTTTGTATTTTTGAAATAAAACAAAGAAACAAAAAAAAAAAAAAAAAACACACACAAGTGGTGGATAAACTTGATAATCCACAAGCATTTCAGTTAAAAAAAGTATAGGTTATCTAAAGAAAATGAAAATGTGAGTTATCAAGTTTTTCCAGCACAGCCCTCCATTAAGAAGCGCATGTTATTTATAATGTGTTGGAAACCACAGATAACAATCAATTCCAGGATGCAATCCTTGCTGTATCTTTGCCCTGGAGGTCACTTTTTTCCTTACCTTGTTGCCTTCTCTCTGAAGAATAATAATAAGAGACACATCAATGAACTGCAAGACCACTTAAATGTTTTTCATATGAAACATTCCCTTTTGGGTTTATTCAATTATTTTTATCAATTCAAATTCTGTACACAGCATAACGATACATCTGTTGCAGATTATTTATTAATACTGTAGATTGTGTACTGCAAGCCAGATTCTACTGTAAATCTCACAAATAAATATCTATTTGTGAAGCATTATAAACCTTAAATGGAAAGTTTATACAGATTTTCCAGCAGTTTTGAGCTGAGATCGAGTCCAAATTACACTGGTAGTTTAAATAAAAAAAGAAAAAGTAATTTCTTAATATTTTAAAAACACCACAGGCGACCCTAATGAAGAGGTTTGGTATACTGAACAATCAGAAAGGATTTAAAGTGGCAACAAGCAGTACTTGATAAGCAAGCCGCTAAAGTGTGACTTAATGTACGTACTGTACAAACACACTCCATTAAGCCCTCATTAGGAGATAATAAAGCATAACTTGAGTAAGAAACTATTGCCATAAATATTTGCGAACCTTTTTTTATTATGTGCTTTTAACATATGAAAAAAAAAAACATTTTTGGCACAAATATCAAATTCCACTAACAATACATATATTGCAACAGGTCGACAACATTTCTGGAGCAAATATTTGGGTCGCAGATATTTATGGCTTTACAGTTTTAGAATTGTAATCGCATTTTGGCCAACATTTCCGTCATCATTTGCTTGAAGTAACCCCCACGCTACACTAAGTACTGTACAGGACACATGTTGCTACTTGCCCAGTTTTGACATTCTTGGATTATAAAGCATATGCATTTGAGCCCTTGGGTTAGCTGACTTTTCATCATGAGACTGGAAGAATGTAGGTAACTGCATATTACATAATAACATTTGTAATTATGAAATGCATTTCTTGAAGAAACTGTTAAAGACATAAAATTTGCCATCAAATGGTCTTGCACATGCAGTATAATGAAACTGTCATTTTTACCCTATTATAAACCCATTAAGATTAGGGATCTACACTGCTGTACTTCTCCAGGGCAATCACTGTCAACCATACAAACTTTACAATACATTAAAATATTTCTACCAGCACTCGAGAGTGGGCGCTGTAATTTACATACTGTAATCCTATCAAATACACAGCAATCAATATCAGTAGAAGTTTGGCCCACCTCTTAAAAGAGTTGGGCAGAGGCTATACAATGTGAGGGTTCACCTTCCTCTGCCTCCAGGGTTGTTACTCTGGGCTAATCTTTCTTGCCCAACATGACTGTGAAGTGTAACCAAAAGCCTTCATGTAGGGAAACCAGGGGCCATTGTAAAAATGAAGTCTGAACACTTTATTGAATTCTATGCAAACTCTGAAACAGCTGACACCACCTGAAGGGAAAACAAAACCACACAACAGAGAACAAAACAACATGGAAGATTAACTTCCATTGATGTGCTGAAAATGACAAAAAGTACATGTAAAACTACAGTAACTGGAGGTAAAAATGGAAGATAGAACACATACCTTAGGCAAGCCTTTTGACTCCATAGCCCTTAGCCACTGCACAGTGTTGTCTGTATGTCGAAAATGCAGTCCTGTTCGCTAATTTAAAAAAAATGATAATAATAATTTAGAATCTGAAAGTCCTCAAATGTGTAATTTTCAGTTCTGGCTGTAACAAGAAATAGTGCAAAAGTGTAAATGCAGACTGCATTCCTCTGCATCAGCATACATTTTTTTGCTGATCTTTTAGAAAACATTTTCTGTGTTACAATTGAAGACAAGCCCTACTATTATCACAGCAATGCACAATTATTCAACAGTGGACATTATAGACTGTATACAGTGCAATTAATCAGTGCACAAGATGGCATTTTAACCAAGGATATCCGAACTGCAGCTATGTAACTCAAACTTCCTGAGTAACAATGTTCCATATGTTTAACACACTGTGTGCAAAATAATTTGGTTCATTTTATAATACAGGAGAACTATTTAAAAAAAAAAAAAAAAAGGATACCATATATCGCGCCTGGTCCCGGTCGTATATCTTCTTTTCCGACACCATTTCTGGAGCAAAGAACTTGGCGAGCTTGGCGAGGAAGACTCCATTTCGCAAGCCCTCTTCCAGTTCAGTTGTTGGGGGGAGCTCCTCTGACAAACAGGCTTCCATCCACCTGCAGAGAAAAAAGCCGCCCGGGTTAGAAAAAGAAAACCGTCTGACATGCAATTGAGCAAACTGAATCTTTCAATTCAAATGCTTTTGCCAAGACCAATGCCAGCAGCAAACACAGAGGGTGAAATTAACAAAGCTTTGGACTCTGAAGTGTCATTTGCACCTCCACTTTACTGGTTTCAGCTATTTTTGTTGTAACCTCAATGAGTATGACTGTCTCAACGCTATGCAATTAAAGCATGTACTGTATAGTTATACTGAAATTACTACAAACATACAGCATCTCTAATCAGAAACCAAAAACACTTTATGTGGGATTTGAAGCACTGTCTTTGTTACTCTCCGATAAGAATTTTCAGCCACCGATACGCAAGGTTTTGTTTTCATAATGTGATACAATGCATACACTGTTCTGGAAAGTATTTTGCATTGTACATTGTACTGCAAGCCAGGACAGTAAATTTAGAAGACGGTAGGTGTGTTCGCCCCCCTCCCCCCCCTTAAAGTTTTTTTAAAGCTTGGCATCTCATGTTGAGCCAATCTTTTAATCTTTCTTGATAAATCTCTCAAAATAATAAAAGAAAGATCACACACACACACACACACACACACACACACACACACACACGAGAGATACAGCGTTCTCAATTGATTTTAATTTCTTGCAGATTTCCCTCCAGTTTACAAGGAAGCACGAGGCAGCCTATACCGAAAGCATATTGCACATACAGCGCTGCTCACAAGGAACTGGCAAACAATTGGCTTCCTTCTGTTCACAGTATATCTAAACATCATTGAAGTGCTTAACAGATGTGGTTCTGGCTGCAGCCCTCCCAGATCGGAAGTCATGGTGTCAGCTGGCGCTACTCATTTTACTATGTACAGTATGAACCACACATGGCTAAACAGATTTAATGCAGCTGAAGACAATGCTGATTATAAGACTTACATTTAAACATGCTTCACTAGGAATATCAACTTAGACATAGTCAAACGAGCAGCACAGTTCTATCCAACAACAACTCAATCCCATTCTTGCCAGGTGGGTTCACTGTGACCAACACTTAGTAAATCTAGCAGCATGCACAGTACAACTGGATTGGTTTGCAAACAAACAAAACATATGTGCAAAGTATGCAAACACCCAAAGAAGTGATGTTACCAAGACAAATCAGGAAACCAAACAGGTTTAAGGCAGTGATCTGGAAAATCTCACACTGGATTAAGCGCCACAGACCACTGTTAAGCTTGCGATGCCATAATGGAGTCGGTAATGAAAATGCTACGGCACTGGACTATTGTAAATGAATGGACATTGGGATGTGTCTCGTTTATGCATGTATCAGCGCATATACTGTTCAATTAACTACGTTCATTTCCACACTAATATGACTACTCCACTACATTCCTCCATAGTGGAACCTCCTGCTGCTTCATCAAGATCCACACTGGTCAGCTAACCAGCTGGTTTACTGTACATTACCTAAAGGTCATTTTAACTGGAGATGCATACAATGCAGTAGACTTCCTGCCTTCTTGAAGTTTTCACTCAATGAAATAAACAAAAGCCCCCCACTCCACACACACACTTTTGCAGGAAACACAAATAAAGTAATAGTCTTTCTAAATATGTGAAATATATATATATATATATATATATATATATATATATATATATATATATATAGTCCATAGTCAGAGTGAGCAATTATTATTTTTATTTATTTACCCCCAATTTGAAATGTCCAATTATTTTTTTTCCCCTCACCGCAGGGAGTCCCCACACAGCACAGATGTTCTGATGGTGTGTGAGCATCCTCCGATCTCACAAGCCTAAAGCCACCATCGCTTTTACGCCAAGCAATCCAGAGCAGAGGTGGGCGGGCTATGATTCCGGAAGACAGAGATCAGCCCTGCTTCTTATCCACTCTGAATATACTTGGTGTCTGGCCAGTAGGGTTCGCTGTTGTGCAATGAGAAGAAGTCCGACCCCCCACCCCTGGAAGCGTCAGAGCCAATGCAATGCCCTCTTCGGAGTCCCCAGCTAAGTTCGGCCTCTTTGCGCAGCCAGTACGAGAACCGGCGCCGTCCGCGTTGTGTGACTCACCCTGCGCTCCTCGTGGCAGTACTTTAACTGGATGAGCCACTCCAGGACGAAACATATTTTAAAACAGTACGAGGCACTGCAATGTAAACTTTATAAAATACCCAAAAAATATATATACACTCTATCATGTCACACCCCAGGATAAGTCTTTTACATTTGTGTGTGTGCGTGTGTGAGTGTGTGTGCACGCTCATTTATAGTGCTTGCTAGATCAAAAAAAAGTCACCACACAAAATGAAGCTGATAAAATCTACCTTATGAGGACACAGACCGTCCCTGTAGTGTTTAAACAGATATTTAAAACATATACACAGCAGTATTTCCTTTAGCCCACAACTTCCATTACTGTGCTGATCCCTCCCTCTCCCAGCACCTCTAGACTTAGATAAGAAATATACAGTGTATGGGAGTCAATGGAAGACCTCAGAAACAAATGTGCGTGAGTGCGTGTGTGCGTGCGTGCGCATGTGTGCGTAGGTGACGTCTGGGCTTGTGGGTGAAGTGCAGAATGTGCTTTCATGTGGTGGAGACCGAATGCACTGCAGTGGTATACAAATGCTCTGAATTACATCACATGGCAACAGCTTATTTCATTAAATGAAAAGAAAACATTTGATGGCATATTTTCATATAAGTCTTCACTGAAGTCTCCACTGTGGAGAAAACACATCAACTAAAAACAATAAGGTTATAACCAACTAGTACACAAAGAAAGCCTCCAGATAAAAATTTCTGGTAAACATTTAAACAGCAAGATAGAGGTGATACGATAGTATATTGTAAGGGCATTCTTTGTCAAAGTTGTGCAATACTGAACCTCCCCTCCACCTCCATTGGAAAGATGAGGTCATCCAGGTCAAATCCCCAGTGAAATAAATTGGAGAAACTGGGGGAAGAAAAAAAAAGTAATCCAAAAATGTGCAAATGCTGAAAGCACGTTATCCAGTAAAGCTTATTGGTGTGTGGGAGTGATGAGACACACAAGACAGACTGTGTGGTGTCTGAGAAGGGTCCTGAGGAACCACAGGAGACAGAGCGCTGGGAATTATCACAGCAGCAAACTGACAATCATCTGCTGTGAGGGAGACTGAAGTTAAAATGTACTACTGTGCATGGTGTTAACATGAGAAACACTAGCTTTTTAAATGATCTTCCTGTATCTAATCATTTTAACCACCTTTCTGGGAGGCAACTGCTGTAGAACTGAAGAGCAGCTCCTCAACCCAGTGTAAGCATGTTAACACAGACTTCTCAAAACATATCAATCACACAAACATCCGAGTAAATGCAATAGCTCACAACAACTGCAAACAGCATACAGCAAGGGGACAGGAAAAATAAACAAAATGAACAAATGAATAAATAAATAAATACATAAATAAGTTAGTTCTAAAGTCAAACATTGTAAAAAAGACAGCTGGGTCCTTTCAAACTTTTTCACATGATTTTACTACCAGCTCTAGATAGGCACAATTGAGATATGGAACCCAAACAGAATACAAAATGCACTATCAAAACCTACAGCATGTTGCAAAGTTTCAGAAACAGTTTTTCCAATATGCCATTCACTGACAGACAACCCCTGAAGGTTCTTCAATTACAACACACTGATGACAGGAACAAATTAAATTTCCAGAGTATTAAAACCTCTACAGTTTTTGGAAAAACACTAATGAAATCTGGGCGCCAATTCGTGCCCATTCATTTTCTAAAACAATGCCGCATTGTAAATGCACCTACAGTGCTTAGTTCTTCAAATGCCTGTGTAGGGGCTTGCCACTCTGGCTGGACTACCGCCTGCCTTTATTTACAGAGCCACCCTCTGCCAGGAATGACAAATCGAAAAAACATTCTCTTTGTTCTGCGTTTTCACAAGTTCAGAACAGAGCTCAGGGTGTTTGCAAAAGAGAGAAACGGGGAAAGAAAGGACATATGCATTCCTCACAGAAAGCAAGCCACAGCATATCATTTCAAAAAATACCAAAAACAGCAGCAACGGGGGTGTCAATATACAGCATGCACACTCAAACACTCTTACATGCTGGAGTTGTGCTGTAATTTCCTTAAAGATATATAACTACTAACTCAGTATCACAGAAGGTGCATTTCCTGCCAGCACACTAATGCAGTAAATGACCCTGAGGCTGGGTACTAATTATCAGGAAACTAATTGACAGTGTGCACTAGTGTGGTTGATTAAAGACAGATCCAATCAGGCAGTCTACCATACTGCAACCCCTCCCACTCAATAAGCTTGTTCTACAAAAACAGTTAGTGTTTCGTACTGTATGTTGCACGCAGCCAACAGGGAGACTCTGGAGATGAATCAAATGTGTACATCAACTCTCATTTAAAAACACTACTAGTCAGTCATTGACCGACTATGTCCCTACCCGCAAGCTGAGGTCCTCTGACTCTGGCCTGCTTGTTATCCCCAAGCTGAAGTGCACCACACTTGGAGAACGTTCATTTAGCTTCATGGCTCCGACTCTCTCCCAGCTTTGATGCGTGACGCTCCCACTGTCGCTCGCTTTAAATCAACTCTCCAGACCCACCTGTTCATGCTCTTTAAGCCTGATATCTGCTATTAGCTGCTACGTTGCTGCTGATATTTCATGTATTATGCTACTATCATGTATTGTGCACTTTCCACTGTATTTAATGTATTAATGCTTATTACTGCATAGCATGTATTATGCATTTCTCTGATTTTAAAGTATTATGGATTTTCTTGTTGTTACTACATCTTGTCAAGTGCTTTGTGATGGTGGTCCACTAGGAAAGGCGCTATATAAAGTAAACATTGATTAATTGTGCATCTCAGGTCACAGGAGCACCTGACATTCTACAAAAATGAAGGAAAGAAATACTTTATAGGGACAGTTTTGTAGAATAGCCCCAAGTCATTCCACATGTTTCTTTTTAATTTTGTTGTTTTCTGTTAGCAAGAAAAAATCATTACAAATTTTATCATCTCACAAATAAGAGATGATGTGTTTATTTGTGTATACTTACTGTGTTTCTATTTTTAGCTGCAGTCATCCAAATTGCATGAAACACTGAATCTGAGACACGTTTCAGTTTACCAGCAGCTATGGAACAGAGTGCGCTATTGGTGCTGCAGCCATTGTACCGAGCTTGTAAAGCTTACAGCACGATCGAAGCACTATTTATTGAACAGGTCACAGAAAGAGTCAGAAAGACTATTTTATTAAGGATCACTTACAAATGCCAGTACTACACAAAAATCCTGCCAAAATAAATATTTAACACATTCAAATAGATACATATCAAAGTCTCCCTTGCAGCACGGCACAGCCTGAACGAGTCACGAGGAGAATCTCCCACCATTCAGCTCTTACAGCACTCTCTTTCCCAAGCCAATGGAAAACTGATTGCCTGTATATTAAAAGACTGGGATACAAGAAAAAACAACAAAGAGCAAGAAACACACTGCAGGTCATCCCAGCACTCCATCAACATGTCTGTCATTACAAGAAACACACTGCAGGTCATCCCAGCATTCCATCCACATGTCTGTCATTACAAGAAACACACTGCAGGTCATCCCAGCATTCCATCCACATGTCTGTCATTACAAGAAACACACTGCAGGTCATCCCAGCACTCCATCAACATGTCTGTCATTACAAGTACTGCACATGTCTCCATAAAACAAAGCCGACCCTGCTTATAGACATACAGATCTAAATACAAACATCTGTGTACAGTATGCGTTTTATTAAAACACTCAGAAATCGGTGCTGGATTGGGGCAGTATCTGGGCATGGTGGTAATGACTACAGACAACACGTGTACTGTAGCAAATTAAAAACCAGCAGGTGGGCTCAGCCTTCCTCTTCTTAATCTTTGGCTTGTCTTGCAATTCAGCCTGCTGGGACGAGTAGCCACTGTACAATGTTGTTACGTTTGATATTTTTATTACTTTTGTACACGAGGAACTGTGATGCCCCAGGCCGGATTTCAACCCCTCATCCACCACCCCAGAAACAATCTTGACCTTTAACTCTTTGCAGTCCATTTATTCAGCGCTTGTCAGATGCGTCAGGTCCAATTTATTTTCACAAGCGCGGTTTATTTTACACACGCTGTTTAATTTTTTTTTTTTTTTTTTCCCAGAATAAAACAGGTTTAAAAGGCATTGAATCGCAAAAAGACACTCAGTACTGCATCTCCAGACAAGCTCCACCCCTTGTTCACTATATTTTTCACATGCCTCTTTATAGCATACTGATAAATTCTCTCCTGATTACTCGTTTTATCACCAAACTCTTCAATAATGAGATCCAAGTCATTATTTTATTACTTTAATATCTGAAAAAGCTCTGCAAATGTCTGTGATATTCTTTGAGCGCTGGATGCAGAAGCAGCTACCTCCTTTGTTATGTCTGTGTTATCTCTGTAGTGCATTGGGCTATGAGATATGCCCTTTTTTTTGGTTTCATTCGGCCCCTATCAGTCTCACCTCTGCCATTGAAAGGTTTTCTCTGCTTTTTATGGAGAAAAAAACAACTAGAGACCTGTGCTTTATGTCTTTTTGACTTGAAAGGGTAAGATTGTAATGTCGGACCTGGTCCAACATAGGACCGTAAAGGGTTAATAACAACTTTCCGCCCTGGACTTCCAATGAGTGCCCTGGAGGTGAAAGGTTCATTTGTTATCTTTGCAAACTCAATGATCCAACCGCCGATCTGTGTGCTGTAACCTCTCCCAAGGCCTGGCTGAAGATTAGGCTATTGCAGGCAGAGCCTTTCTTACTTAAATGACCTAAAGTTGTTCCAGTACGACATTGTGGCGAGTTGGCTAGTAAGGAAAGGCAACTTCAAGCTAAAATGCTACATGTACTGTTGGTTTCACTCCATGAAGCTTCTGCCAATGAAACTGCTGCATGACCACCCCTATTACCTAACTACAAGTGTAAACACCCCCCAAAAAAAAAAAACACATTAGTGTAACCAAGGGGTCTTTTTGACTATGGATAGCAGCGAGAATGCAGTTACAAAATACACTTCTTTGTATATAAAATGCAAAACTTCAAGGGATCATTTGTAACAAAGGGAGACAGTTACAGAATAGCTCTGGCACAGAAATCACGGAGACACTGAAAGAGGGGGGAAACTTTGAACGATTCCTCATCTCCTTAGCAGTTTAAACTGTGACTTATTTGCAGATGTCATGTCTTTGTTATTCATTACTCACTCTCATAGAGCGCAAGCATGGGACTTCAGCCCAGTGACAACATACATTTTGTGCTGTTTTTTTTTCAATAGCTGCAGTAATAGATTAAGAAGTGCTTTCAGTTTTATTAAAACCTGGAACTATTGTATAATTAAATACAATTTTTAAAAGTGCAATACTAAAAAAAAATACAAAATCAGAAACCTTTACTAAGTTTGTCTGGATAAATACATGTATTTTTTAAATATTTTTTTTTTATAGGTAATAATGTTTCTATATCCCGACAATACATGCCTAGTACAACGCAATATATCATAATTGAATGGAATGGTTTATTGCACCACTGTGCTCCTGAAACTGTGTTTGTTTACAGTCATTCTTGAGCAGCTACACTGTGCCACTCTGGGTACAATAGGATGATGTGCTATTGTGGCATTTTCTGTATCAGGGTGGCACTGGTAGCAAGTAGACTATGTGAGAAATGGTTAATATTTTGTATGATCCTGACAAATGCACGTTCACAAGTTTACCTTAATTGATCAGGTCACCCGCATGGCTTCAGACATGCTGTGCTATACTACTGTCTGCATCACTGACTGGGAATGCTCAGGACTCTGCGTGTGGAAAAGCAATACAATGTGCTCCCTTACTTTACAGAAAAGGGAATGCAGGCAGTTTGGTCCAACAAAACCAGCCCATTTAAAACACCACTTTACTGTATAACAGATGCTAGTAAACGAACTAGCCACATAAAAATCCAACTTTAAAATAACACTACTTCGTAGTTTGTTGGAACATTTTATTTAGATATAAATTAATTTTTGGTTTTAGAATAGAACTCACAGAACTGGTTAAAGATTAAGTCAGATTCTGGTTAAATTCCTACTTAGACAGCAAGTTAATAAAGATCTTTCTGGTCACTTTGTCCTTTCTAGGACAAGGCTGACCTCCAAGACATTGGTGTTGATCTCGCCTTCGATGTCCAGTTCTAACATGAAAGGCATTTGCCATGTAGGGTGGATCATTGTTTTTATGTTAAACATCTTTACAAACTATTTCTGATTGGTTTAAGGAAAAATCATGATGTCACTGAGAGACTGCGTTTAAACTGAGAATACTGAAATGCTCTTTGTATTGCTCTGGTCCGTGAATACTGAAATGCTCTTTGTATTGCTCTGGTCCGTGAATACTGAAATGCTCTTTGTATTGCTCTGGTCCGTGAATACTGAAATGCTCTTTGTATTGCTCTGGTCCGTGAATACTGAAATGCTCTTTGTATTGCTCTGGTCCGTGAATACTGAAATGCTCTTTGTATTGCTCTGGTCCGTGAATACTGAAATGCTCTTTGTATTGCTCTGGTCCGTGAATACTGAAATGCTCTTTGTATTGCTCTGGTCCGTGAATACTGAAATGCTCTTTGTATTGCTCTGGTCCGTGAATACTGAAATGCTCTTTGTATTGCTCTGGTCCGTGCTTGGAAAGAGGATTCCTGCAAACTGTCACCATGTAACCTTTAAGATGTCTGGATGTAACTTTGCAACTCAGAATTTTAATCTTCAACAAACTATACTTATCTGGACTCAAAAAGCAGCAGCCAGCGACGTTTTTTTCCTTTTTTCGTTTTGTGCCTTAAAATTCTACATAGTATTCAGCATTACACCAATATTTGATGAATATGAAACTGCCTAAACAAGACCACTGTAACTCATTAAATTTCCCATACAAATTTAGTTACAAGTTAACCAACAACTTACAGGGTCACATTTTCAAAGCGTTTAAGTCGTCTTTAACCCTTATTTTTTGAAAGATGAAAATTCAACAGTAGCAAGTGCTTTGAAACAGTTCCATATCACAATGCATTTTACAATAAAAATACTGTACTTCCCATTCCAAGAAAAAACAAAACACACACCACTACTCTTCCTGTGTTCCAACACTGCCATTAAAAATGCATGCATGACCATTCTGTTTACAAAGTAAACAAACACTTTTGACAGGAACAATATTGCACCCACTAGAATCAAGAGAGAGTCAGCATTCTCAACAGGAGTCAGTCGTTAATGTTTGGAAACGACATTCCAACAAACACCACCCTCGTACACCAGCATCTTTGTTACACTAGGAGATAGATATATAAATAAATAAATAAATACATACATACAGGACCAGATACACCTACCCCTCAAATGGAACACATTAAAAAATGGGGCAACTGACATTGGAAGGGAAGATTTAACCATAGTGAGAAGGTGCAAAACAAAGAGCTTGTGAAGATCAGCAGACGAGAGTTTTGAAACATGGAACTGAAAGGTGTGGACTGCAGAGAGGTTATTAGAATTAAGTTTCCATTCTATTGTTTTCCTGTACACCTTTTAGAACAGGAGGTATACAGTACAGTTTGTTTATCAGTATGAAGGTGTGACAGGGTAGCGGCACGGCCCAGGCTGGCTACTGGCAGGAATTAGACTCGGAGACAGACAGCTGCAGTTGCTCACGTGTATTAACAAACACAAAACACAGGGGCCACAATAAGAGATTCAAAACAAAAGAACACACTTGCAGGCTGGGCATTAACCTTCACTATCAAGATGAAAACTAATACAACAAATCACAGCACCAACACTCACTCACTCACTCCCCTCCCCCTCCCCCTGCCAGAGATGGGTGCACGCAATCACTGCAGTGCACATGGATTCTCACAAAATCAGATGGATTTGCAAACTCATATACAAATAATTAAATTGAGAATTATTTACTGACGCATTATCTAATTTATAAAGTTTCTTATTAAAAAAAAAAAAAGAAGGGAGAGACTATTCACATCGTTACCAAGGCAATGCATGCTATATACAAAACCATAAGGTCCATGCTAAGAAGCGCTATATCTTCTGTGGGGAAGGGCTCCATAATTTGCCGGGTTGTAAACATAAAACACAGTGCACGGTGGGATAATGTCATATTAAGCCCCACAGTCTGCTAGGAACTGTAACCAGACTATTTTAATAGTGTGTGGACGCAATAAGCCCGACTAAACATGAAACACTACTTCAGTGTGGACACTTTGAGCTGGATTAATTAAAACATTCGAGTACAGTTCTCATGATCGATTATGTAGTGTGGGCAGGGACTAACCCTAAAGGAGTTCTTTACTGGATGTTCAGTGAGAACTCCACATTACAGGCTAGAATTAGCATGGACTCACCCAACAGGGCGTGGCTCCAGGCCTGACATTTAGTTTTGTATTTAGCAGCGGAAAGTGAGAAACAAACTGATGGTCTCAATGAAAAAATATAAATTGTGCTTAACCTCAAATGTGATCTCATAAGGGATAAACGAGCACTCTACCTTGGACCTATCGGGCTACAGCTGATCTATAGGAAATTGGGGAGATCTGCAGTTTGTAAAGTACATCTGGTGTACTATACTAAATACTGTAGATAAGAAGAAAAACCACCCATCTTCTATATGTGTTTGTGTCTCAAGTGTTCCCTTTATTTCTGGTGACCACTCTAGTTTATGGATCCGTTGGAAGAGATTATAATCAACGGCAAAAGGGTACAATAACTGTATAACTACTACAGTAAGTCCTGCTCGAGAGACCAGGGAAAACAATGAGGTGGGGGGGGGGGGAATTCTCAGGGTACCTTGTCTGCACATTTACACAAAGAAAATGCCCAAAATAATTTGCTTCTGAACGATTTTGAAAGTCTAAAAAAGTTCAGAACTGCACACACAGTACAGAACATTGCATTTTCTCCACTTCTTTTTTGTTTAAAAGTTTTTTTTTTTTTCAGGTTTAAGTTTTTCATCCCCCCCCAGAGTGCACTCAACATTTCAAAGGCCTTTTTCAGAAGAAAACGAACAACTGATGTACTGAAGCAACTCTCCACCACTGCGCCGGACAGCTTAGTTTTCAGTCACCTTTGAGCTTTCTAATTGCAGCGTTACCATAGCAACTATTTAAGGCGGCACTGTGCAGTGATGTCAGACTTCAATAAAGAGATGGAGAAATTCAACACTCAAGTTGCTGAGAAGCACAGAGAAAGCAGAACAGACCTTTCCTTAAGCTGCTTGTGCAAAATCAAAAAACAAATTCAAGTTGCACTGTTTGTGTTAACTATCAGTTTGATTATGTTGTTACTGTAGATATCAAAGCATGCATGGCTCTAAAGCTCAGTTTTACTCTGAACTACTGCATACTCAAATCCATTGCACATGTTTAAAGGAACTGGATTACCTTTAATTTCATATCCACATTTCTGGTTTGGAAAAAGAACCACTTAAAACAGCAAATCTGGGCCTGCAAACAACTCCGTTCAGTCACCACCGCATGTAAATATGCGAGCAGGACTATTCTATAAGCAAAAGCAATTCAGCAGAGCATAAACAGACAAGAGGCTCTAGTCAAATGCAACAGACTGCAATACCTCAGGTGTACATTATATAGAATAACAGATGGGCTTCAGTGAGTTACAGGAAAATAATTTCATTCCGATGTCCTAAATAATGATGAGATCGAAGGTTGAGTTTATAAACTGTCACAAAAACCAGAGATGGAATTGTTTCCTGTAACTCACTGAAGAAGCCCATCTATTATTTTTTATTATACATGGATACCTTGTGATGCTAATATTAAAGACGACGCGGTTCAGCACTGTAGTTTGTGTTTCAATGCTGTACAAACATTCTAAGTTGTTATCCGTTTCTCAGAGATAAGAAAGTACCAGCTAAATTATTTATTTTAACATTCTCATTTTGCTGATCATTAATGAACATTTCTGTACTGTGGGTGTTGTCGACTGACTGAGAACGAGACATTTTGTGTCTGAATTGAAAGCGAGTCTTGAGGAGTCGATTCGGTCAAAGTTCAAGTACATTTTAGTTTAGAGGAATTATCCCTTTTTGATGTCACTACTGTGGTATTATGCCTTTTTTAGAATGGCCCAGGATGCAGATATAGCCTTCATATATATCATCACTTTTCAATCCACTGCTAGCTGAAGGCCTCCACAAGGTTCTTCCACAAAAGCCTATCTGCTGCGTCCCTCATCCACGTTGCTCCGGTGTGTTTCCTAATTTCATCTTGCCATCTTCCTGGAGGTCGTCTTCTTGGTCTCTTTATATCTCTTGGTATCTCCAATCTAGTATCTCCTTGGTCCAGCGATGGTCTTCTGTTCTTGCTACATGTCCTTGCTACACTTTCTAAATTTCTTTTTTTTTGTATACATACTTTTAAGACATCAATACACTTAAGATTGTTAAACAGTTAAACAAAGTTTTTCATAACTACCTAAAATATCACAAAGGACTTGTAGAGTATATGTATGTATTGTTTTACACATCATCATCAGTAAGGGAGCTCTGCAAGTTCAAGTCCTGGCAGGGGACTAAACCCTGTGCAGAACAACATGGTTCTGATCCGATCTTCACTGCACGAATGCACGCTCACTTGAGGCTGGTCCACCTAAAGAACAGCCCGGCTAAAGAAAACTGCCTACAGATTCCCTGCTGTCCAGATTAAAAAAAAAAAAAAACAAGAGCCGTCAGATTTTAAGCTGCTGTGCCCAAGAACTATGGGGGCCCGTGAGCTGCTTTTATGAGCTCTGGCTGCAGTCAAATGCACCCAGTGAAAGTGTATGAAATGTTACCGTTTCAAGCCGGGCAGTAAGAGACTTAGACATTGCAGGAATAGACAACGCACCACTGAAGGATTTTTTCCTCCTTGAACTACAGCAAAAGTCATCACTGCAAGTTGTTTTCTCTGCTGTACCCGTGACATTATCACCTTGTTAGCTGGAGGCACATGGATCCAATCTGTAAGCTACACTTTGTGTACATTTGAACATATAGAGGTATCATGAGAACCTATTATGCAATTGTTACAAAACTTTCTTTAAAGTGCTGTAGCACAAGTTCAATGCATCAAATCTCAGAGCAAGTACGTGGAGGCCGTTTGTCTGTCTGGCTGTCCTTTATGCAATTTTGCAGTTTTGCATACAGTATATCTACAGAACTTGCTTGCCGTGATGACATTTGCTTAGTACATACTTCATGATAATCGGGGGATGTACTGTATGGAGACCCCTCCATACTAGTATGGAGTTGTCCTTCCAGCAGGTTTGTGAATCCAGGACATTGTGATCAACTGGTGGCTCTAATTTTGGATTTACAGCACTTCCTGCAATTGTTATACACAAAAAACAACAGTCTTAGAAAGTGAACTAAACCCTTCTCCTGAAGTGAAATAAGCTACAGCTTTAGTACCACTGCATACTAAAATCAGCTAATGTCTAGTGCAAAATAATACATCAAATGAAGCCTTAATACATTCATCAAATGTACAGCTGACAATTACAATAGATCAGGACTGTGAAAAAGGAGACCAGTGTCCAAAACCTACTGTGCATTTGTAAACATGTACTGTGAGGCTGACAGAGACAGACAGACATGCATGCATATGCCTCTATATACCCCATTATCGCCATACTGTACAAAAGGCGTGACATGCGCAAGGACAGGACGGTTATCCTACAATTAAGTAACTTGCTAAGGAAGGTCTGTAAGAAGTTTCATTACAAACGGTCAATGTTTTTTCTAGGTATAAAATAAATAAATTAATACATAAATCAATTAGAGAGGCATACACAGACAAGATGATCAGAAATCCAGATAGCCTCCATATACCCAGCGGGGAACAATTAATCATCCAAGCACAAGAACAGGACTTGAAGATGGCAGCACTGCCTCCATTCCATTTCAATTCAATACGTAACTTCGCACACATTCGATAACTTGCTTGCTGTGATAAAAACATAAAAAAAAAAAGATAAAAAGAAAATGAGACGCATTATTAAACAATGAGGTACAAAAATCTCTTCTCATCTCAACACACAGTTAGTTACACACAAGTTTCAAATCTTCAGTTTAGATGCCCTTGCTGTTGTGACAAGATCAATTGAGACTGCGGAAGCTGTGCAGACAAGTCCAATGGACTGAGATAACAGGAGGGCTTCAGGACCACGCTTCACACTGCTGCCTCCCTCACCCTGCTGGCAGGTGCTTTAGGGTTGTGTTACTATAAAGAAGCTTCCCAGAACCACCCCATAGGTGGTACTTTTGCTTCTACACTGTCCTCCTGCAACAACTGGTTACAGAGAAGAGAATTCCTTACATCACTTCTGTAAATGCATTCATTGTGACCATGCTGTTCACTGATTCAATAATAAAGGTGTATACAGCAGTGACCAATATATTTAAACTAACTTTCTGAAATATAACTACAAATATATTCAACTACAAAGCCTTAAAATGCTCTCACACCTGACATGGCAAGTTCAATGCCAAATGCGAGTCACAGCAGAGAATCCTGGTCCAGTGGAGTTTCTACACTCCTGGTTTCTGACTGGTCAGTTTCAAAGGGACTGGGGCGAGCGGTGAAAGAAAACGGTACCACCAAACCATTTCCAATCTCATTGATGTAACAGCGCAGGGGTGTGTTTACTGGCTAGGACAGCGGATTGAATTTTTTGTCTAGACACACTTAAATATGAAACCATTTTTTTTTTTGTTAATCAAATACATTTCCTTTAATAGCAAGAAACAATAGTACACTGAAAGTGCATTACTTACTGCTTTTAACTAAATGATTCAACATAAGAAACACCCAATTCCAATACTTCAAGCAGTTTCTTATCTACCTATTCACACATCGACACCAAAAAACAATCCTCTGAACATCCTCGTGATTTGAATTGAATTATTAATTCCTGTCTCCTTCAGTCTACTAATAATTAACAGGAATTAACTAGCTACAAGAAGCCAGCATACCTACCATGTTATATTTTATCTCTCTCAGGCTATCTGATACACACTGAGAATTGTAGCAGATTTTCTTTCCATTTGATTTTTAAAAAAAGGACAATTTACCGGTAATTATAAAGTACTTTGAAACATTTAAAAAAGTTTGGAAACCTAAATTTAAATATGGTGCAGCAAGTAGGATTTTCCATGTATGAAGAATTTCAAATATATGTACAGTAAGGCATTAACTTGGAGGGTGCAGGGTTGGGTTTCTCTCCTGAGAAAAATCAACTACTGCAATGCAGGGCACACTATACATTTATTGATATGAGGTTATACATACAGATAAAACCGGTGACATGTTTAGGTTTCAATGCATTTTTTGGAAATAGAAAAAAAAAAAAAAAGGACCTAGAGTTGTCTCACTACATTTCAGGAATTTTTGGTCAAACATTTATCAGAATTGGTAGCAGTGTGATAATAATGATGTCTTTCTATCTTGTGAACAGGATTAACTTCAGCTCAGTCATTAAGGGCTCCTTCTGTGCGTACAGTACAATCAACTAGAATGTTAACTGTGCGTCCTCTACAAGGTAAACTACTCCTGTGTTTATTTTTTTAATTTTTTTCCCTTTAGCCAATCAATAATTAAATCTGCTTTTAGTAATCACGTGGCAAGTTGTCCTTGGAATGTTAGAAGTCTTTTGTAAGGTATTGTGCAATAACTAAAAACAACATTTGCCCTTATCAACGTTTGCTTTTCACCGCTGGTTCAAAGTCTCTTGCCGCACAGCAACACACCCCGGGGGAAGGACACGACACACAAAATAAAAAAATAAGAGGGTGTGACTACACTACTACTCTAAAAAGTGCTGGACTCTGGCAGCTCACTGTTAAAAATGCCCATAGAATTGAAACTTATTACCATTGTTAAGATGCAGTTTCAGTACTTCACCGTTTGTGATCACCAATGGAATCCCAACCAGGCTGGAGGTGTGTGATGCTTCAGCTCGCTTCCCAGGAATATTCATCAGGAGATACTGATCGGTAGCGAAGTTAAAGAACAGGATACTACAGTATAGGAGGGGGATGAGGGGCTACTGCAGGCACTCGGATCCACACAAGAGCAAGACTCATGAACAACTGGGTGGCTCAAAGGCACAGTAAAATTGGCTCAATGGCACAAGCAGCAGTAGATGTTATTTTTGTAAGAGCCTAGTCAGAAACAGTGATCATAGCATTGCAGTGTTAGTCACGCTCCTCCCTGTAGTATACCTCTCTTTTCTCCCTGGGTTTGACCTCTGGAAAGCTGCACCTTTTACAAGCAAGTCCACATTAGCAGGATCGTGTGGCAAGCCCAGGTGTATCTGGAGGCCTTCCAGTTTATATATATATATATATATATATATATATATATATATATATATATATATATATATATATATACACACATACATACACATACTGTATATATAAGGGATGCAACAATTAAATCGATGCATCGATTATTGATCATCTGTCCTTACATTTTACAGAGCTTCGATTACATTTTGGTGAATCGATGCATCGAATTAGTACCCAGTTTTACAGTAAGTCTCCTGTTGTCGGTTTGCATTAAAACCTTGAGTGTGTGAGAGTGCGCTGCTTCTACTGCTAATACAGTAGATTAGCACGTTGCTAGGATACACACTTCAAATCTACATTACGCACTGGATAAGACAAATCAGATGTAGGCCAAGTATTCCCTTTTTTTTAAATTAAAAATTAAACCAACATTTTTTAAAAAATCTATTAAATCTACCAATTACCTTTTGTTTCAAAGCATGCTGTGTTTGGATTATATGGCAATATTATAGTAAAAGAAGCTGAATTTAGTATGATAGTTACACTAGTCAGGGTTTGTGAGATTAATTCAAATGCTTTGCTTTTGGACATAAAATGTAAACAGTATTGAACAAGCATACGTCAGAAATTATTTCTGTTAAAATAGTGTTTTTTTATTATTACAATGTTAATCTGTAAATTGTTACACAGAAGTCCTTTGTATTTATTTTTTTAGGAGGCTTTGTGTTCCAGTGGTTAAAGAAATGGGCTTGTAACCAGCAGGTCCCGGGTTCAAATCCCAGCTCAGCCACTGACTCATTGTGTGACCCTGAGCAAGTCACTTCACCTCCTTGTGCTCCGTCTTTCAGGTGAGACATTGTTGTGAGTGACTCTGCAACTGATGCATGGTTCACACACTCTGGTCTCGTATCTTGTAAAGCGCTTTGTGATGGCGGCCCACTATGAAAGGCGCTATAAAAATAAAGATTATTATTTATTAATGCAAGTCGTGCCTTTTTGTTTAACTATTATGCACAACTTTGTTTAGTTATTAGATCTTTGTTTATTTTGAAAAATAAAACATCAATGCATCGATTATCGTTGATAAATGTCTATACAATAATAGAATACGAATTTGGGTAGTGATTGCATCTCTAATAATGGGTTTCAGCGAGTTATAGGAAAATAATTCCATCTAGGGTATCTGTGACGTCATAAATTATGAGCCTTCATCCATATCTATCTATCTATCTATCTACATATATCCATCTATATCTACACACACACAAAAACCACCGGCAAGACCATTCAGAAGTTACTTCTAACTCTGCAAACTGTAGTATAACACAACATGGGGGCGCAGATAATCGATTATAGATTTCAAAGTCTCATCAAGACTATAGGAAGATACTGCAAGGGCAGATGATTGTGAATCAACATACCCTTTTATATCACAGTACATTTCCCATCCGGATTTATCAAAGCAGATTACCACTTTTAAAAGACATTCAATTTTAAGGCGGTTCCCGGGAACAGCATATCCAGTTGTGTTGTTCCCATTCAAGAGTTTGTAATCTAAAAAGCACAAGCACATGACTCTTAGTATATTGACTGAAACAACACAGTACAAGGAGGGTGTGGAAAGCAAACACGTTCATCCACACTTAGCTTTTTATTTTTGGGAATGTTCAGTTGATTTGATACTGGAGAATCTCACTATAGTTGTTCTTCTACTGCATGTGAACTGTAATCAATGTAAATCAGAAATAAATCCTTCCAGGCATTTACAGGCTGCAGTGCAACCAGTGCCAAGATCTCCTAATCTCTTTCAAGGAACTTGTTAAAGTATGTCTCTTTGGTTCATACAGTACAAGAAGCATCCCAGAAAGCATACAGATCTGTTTGGAGGTTGTGTTCTTAGGGTTCAGAAGTGACCCAGTAGCAGGAGAGGAAGAGATCAAACTGATTTAGGAGGTAGGGGCCCTGAAAATGTCACTTCCTCCAACCCAGGGCTCTGCCGCAGGGGCACAGTGTCACTTACCACAAACCCCTGATCTTTAGAAGCAGGTGTGGCACAGGCAAGGCTCAGGCAACTGCATGGGAAATAAAGGAAGTGCAAAAGCAAAGGACTCCTTTGCACTTATTCAATTACAGCATTCGAGCAATTCCAGAAACACTCCTCTTTTTAAAGCCTCCCCACACGACCGTACGCTCCCGACCACTAATCTGCATGCCTGTAGGGAAAGAACCAGCATTTGCATTCTATACACTTACAGGACACAAGATGCACTGCACTTTCAATTTAGCCAGTAGGCTAACTTCCATTGGACAGTCCCCGCAAAGTAGCAAAGTACATGCTTAAACAAAAACCACTGGCTGTCAATGCGTACACTGAAAATGCCATTGACAGGAACAAGATTCTCCACCAGCATTATGTGAATACACTGTTTTAACATGACATGGAGGACACTACATTTTAGTACTGGGACAAATATCTGAATATTCAAATGCATATTGGCATGTATTCGGATACAAAAATCAGATGTTCGTATTCACTAGAAATGACAAAAATACCTTGTCATTCAGAAATGCCTCACTTAAACAGTACCCAACTTCCTGAAAATGTTGTGTACTGATTTTTATATATTTTGTTGTGACTTATGTGGAATGTAATAAAAGAGAACCAAAACAGTGAGTTTTTTCCCCTTCACTTTACAATGCCATTTCCATCTTAGTTTTATTTGAAGTGTTTAAAGTTAAATTTCAGTTTTCGTTTGCTTGTTCAGCTACAAAAAGGCACAAGTAAACCTCAGGTTAATAATTTATGAAAACAGTCCAAGGCCACTGTTTACTGTGATGAAATGGCAATGGCAAAGAAAAAAAAAAAAAGGTGTTTATGTAGTATTTATTTCGGGAATAAACAAAACAACGTTTAACTTCAACTGTTGTTTGGCATCCTTTGTTTTGTAGTTAATTCACTGGGGTAAAATAAATACTACATAACTTTTTCTTTACTCCTGGGGTATTTTTTTATTTTAATGTGTTACATATTGTAAGGTCTTGCTGCAAAATAAAGGCACACACACACAGGGGGTCACAGCCACGCCCCCTGCCTCCGCTGCTATGCTGTCTCTGCCTGTGTTCAGAGCAATGTAATAGCTTTTATTACTTTTTGAAAAATGAACAATTTTCCAAACTAATATTTAAATTTAGCGAATATCCGAACATGAAAATCCTGTGTTCGACGTTTTAAAATCCAGGACTTTGGCAATTTGTTTTGTTATGGCCTCCAGGGTTAGCAGGCATTTGTTTTCGAACAGCTCTGCTGAACAAATATTTCAAAAAGCCTGCGATGCTTAATTGGGATTCAACAGAGAAGTTTCATTTTCATTTCAATATACTGTCAAACCAGATAGTATTCTTCATACTGCATCGTTTGTGCGCACCATACAATAAGCAGCAAGTAGATTATTCATTGTCCCAATTTCTTGTTTTATTAATACATGTAACATACTGTACGTATGTCTAGGGCTGTTAAAACCATTTTCATCATAGTGTTACAACCATGAACCGCAGTTTTCTTTTCAGCCGGATAACAATTGCTCTGTTAACATTGTTTTGTTTTTTCTCTCTTTTGCATATCATGCAACACAGCGCCATCGGCTACTGATTTCTTCTTCACTGCATGAAGCCCTCTATGTGCAGTGGCAATGCATGGCTGGAACGAGTGCTTTGCATGTTTCTTCAGGCTGCAGCCCCTGGTAAAATAGTTTGCATCTCAGGACAGCAAAGGAGCTCGAAACGTTTTGATTATGAGCAACCCTGGGAAACAAATAACCAAAATATTCTGCAAACCTAAACAGACCTATTGGTACAGCTGCTACAGTAAGCAGACCCTCTTCGGTTCCTGTAGCAGCTCACACAGCACATGGTCTTCTGCTACTGGCACACCAACACAAACTGTGGTTTGTGCAGCAATGTTGATAAACCTTTAAATAGACAGAAATTACTCAACTTGTGCAGCATCCTCCCATTTCCTACTCTACACAGACAGCAGTAACACTTTTTAAAACGTCTTTATTAAAAGTATCGTCTTCCCCATTCTGAGTTTCATTCACGAGTTTCTGTTAATTTAATAAAAAGAAACATGAAAACCATTATAAACCACGAACGCCCTCTTCCTTCAGTGATGGAGGATGTGCTCAGGCGGTTACCAGGCAGTCTGTGATGCACAAACTATTGGATGCCTTCACTGCAAACTCAGCCAAAAAGTGTGCCACTTTAAACGTTTCTCTTGAACTTACTGTTTGGCCTCCTCTAGGTGACACAAATACTCATATGCAATGTTCTGCCGTCTCCTCTCATCCATCTCCTCTGCAGAGAGCCTCTCATCATCCACAATAGCTGAAAAAACAAAGGAGAGAGAGAGAGATCATTTAGTACAAAGTCAAGCCTGCAATGCTTCTGTTTTCTGTTGTTTACTAGAATACCTGCCACAGATTGCCAGGTATATTATTCTGTAAAAGAACGTTTATTTCTGCTAGTCTAGCATCAGTGGCCAGACAGACAGACGTATCAGCTAATGTACTGGAGAAGCACTGATGACTCTTGAGGTCATCAGTAAGAGAACAGGACAGGGCAGAAGGAGCACACAGAGTCGTTCAAGCCGTTTCACACAGTGCTGTCTTAACACTCTTCTATATGTCAGTCTACATTCACTGCCTGTTAATGATAAAGTGCCAGCCAGGGTAGTGTTTTATTGATACTTGGTATTTTTAATGTACACCCGCAACCCCAACAGTACAGCTGACATTGTTTGAAGAAAAGTTTATCAGGCAATGTTCTGGCTTTACAGTATAGCCTTCTTTCAGATACAATAAGTTACAGAAGACAGTAATTGTGTGCAGTTGAAAGGGTGCAGGTTTCAGAGGGTTGAAATGACTTTTAATTACACTATCTGCACTCCCATTGCCAATGCACTCAGCCCCCTCCACCCCCGTCCTCCACAAAGTGTGTTTAACTAGAGCCCTACAGAACAAAGCCTTTATTACTGGCTGCCTGCTGCCACTGCTTTACTGCAAAACTGAAACTCGTCTGATAGATTCTGGAAACAAAACTCAATTCACAACCCTCCTGTACCACTTGCCTTCAGAATTATATATATATATATATATATATATATATATATATATATATATATATATATATATATATATATATATATATATATATATATATATATATATATATATATATACACACACACACACACACACACACATACATACATACATACACACACATATATATATCCACCTCTTATTATTAAGAAATATGTAAAACATACTCTTTTGCAACCTCTACCAGTCTGGTACTGGTTCTGCCATTTGGTGCTGCTTGCGTACTCAACAAGTACACCTACATATTGAACATTTTATGCTGAAATACCTGTCCAATGTCCAACTTAAAATAAGACTAGCAGATTTAGATCAGAATATTTCCTTCTTCATATTTGCATGATGTGTCACAGCCTACTCAAATGCATGCACATGAACTTAGAATATTAATAAACAATATGCTTTAGGCTGAACAACTCAAAACACATTATCAAGCTACAGGAAGAATGACTGCTTGCTCAAAAGCTTTCAACCTTAACAACATTAAAAGCTCCTTTTTGAATGTCTTCATTTACTGCCAGAACAATCTATTCCATCATTCAGTGGCATTTCTTGAGCAGTAGTACAAGAGCAGATAATATCCAAAAAGCTTGGTCAACTGATCTTGCACGGTCACTGGAGCCAGAAAGCAAGCCATTTCTGAGCGCTATACATTCAGACAAAAATAGCTGGGCCACAGCTTACAAATCTTGTTGCTAAGCTACTATACTGTTTCCTGTTTGAAAAAAATAAAATAAAAAACACTTCAGTTCACTGGCTGCAGGGGACACATCTACATAGTAAGCAGGCATGAGAAAAAAAAAAGTGTCATCCCTTTACCTGTTTCAAGGTAGCTACCTATTAAATATCACACCTGCCCAGATACAAAACACGTACTAAACAGGTACTGGACCTAGGTTCCTAAATCACGGACAGCACAACAAGATGGCAATGTAGTGCTTTCTACAGAAACTACAACACTGGGTATTTGTGAACAAAAACAAAGCACTGCCAGGGGCCACAATGGCAACTCCAATAGCATGGTTGGTAAACATGAAACAAAGCGAACTTGTGAATTGGACTGGAAGTAGTACAATATTAATTGCGTTCAGTACTGTGAGCGGTTTCTGGAATACAGCAGGATGTTCAATGAAATGCAGAAGCAAAACATTACAAGAAACAGTAGCAGCACTTCGAACCAGGGAGGTGGCTCAACAGTAACAGAAGGAGTCCCTTACGGGGGTGCTGAACCCTGCAATACCCAACGGGAAAAGCTACTTATTTATGGAACTAGATTCAGTTTCTTGTACAAGACACTTTTTCCCTGTCCGGCAACACAAAATGTACTGGATATGAAAAATTCTGTCTTGTGAGGCTGGATTTAAAAAATAAGACTAGAGGGGTGGCTAAGCATTGTATCACATGTGATACAGAAATGGGCATGACAGGGTTAAATAGGCTGCAGATTAACAGCGATTGCACTGCACAAATGGGTAAAATCATTAAGCAAGTTCAAACAGCACCTATACTGTAGATGTACAAATGCAAACTGCTGAAAGCAAGGTTATGCTTATAGCACGCTACATCACGAGGGGCTCAGCTTTGTTTTGACAGTTCAAGCTATAAAAAAAATACATAAGTGACCCTGTTTAGCACTGTGTGTTCTGTTTGCCACTAACACAGCAGAATAGAGATCATCATTAAGACTCTCTCCTTTAAGACCAAGGTAAAGCAAACAGGATGTGCACTGTAAAAAAATACTGTATTTGTACCTTAATACTGAATTAATAAAACTGTATTGGTAGATTAATTCTAGTGTATATTTCCGTATTTTTAAAAGGTGCATAATTGTTTTAAGAAAATGTTACAAGTAGTGGACAAAAAAATGGAAACACCAATGTAAAGTCACTTAATAGGGCGTTGGGCCACCACGTGCGGCCAGTACAGCCTGTATGCGCTGTGGCATAGAGTCTACCAGCCTCTGGAATTCTGCAGGAGGGATGCGGCACCATTCTTCCACGAGAAAGTCAATCAACTCATGCCTGGTTGATGGAGGTAGAAAACACTGTCTCAGGCGTCATTCCAGAATATCCCATAAATGCTCAATTGGGTTCAGAGCTGGTGATTGAGAAGGCCATGACATATGGATAACATCAGTATCCTGCTCATCAAACCACTGGGTGACCACACGTGCTCTGTGGATGGAGGTATTGTCATCCTGCCCCTCCCCGGCAGTAAAAAAACGCTGCAACATGGGGTGAAGACGATCACTCAGTACCGTTAAGTAGCGAACAGCACTGACCTTGCCTTCTAAGGGAATGAGTGCATCCAAACCATGCCAGGAAAATGCGCCCCACAACATTACAGAACCACCAGAACCCCTCACTGTTGGAACCAAGCACTCAGGGCTGTAGAGTTCTTTCGGTCCATTTGTCGAGAACATGGTGAAAGATGATTAATCTGACCATATCACATTTCTCCACTGCTCGGTAGTCCACTGCCTGTGCTCTTTGCACCACTGGACTAGTCAGGTGTGACGAGCGGTTTGTACACTGCAGCCCAACTATGGTATCCCGCTCTGGAGTTCTCGGCGGACCGTTTCTGATGAAACTGGCTGCTCGCGCCCCACGTTGAAATTTGCAGTCAATTGATCTGCAGTTGCTCGCCTGTTTTGCCTTGCACTTCGAATTCATGCACAGATATCACAATACTGTAGTATGCACTTCCGCCCGCTGTTGCCCTTTGCCGATAACGTCTTTCCCTCGGAGTTCCATGCCGACATCACCTTAGACACCGTTGCTCGTGAAACATCAGCAAGTTGAGCTGTCTTGGTCACTGAAGCTCTTGCCAAACGCGCCCCAACAATCAACCCTCTTTCAAAGTCACTGATGTCTCCTCTTGCAGCCATTCTAGCCATAATTAGAGGCAACTAGGCCTGTCAAGCATTTTTATACATGACCCTAAGCATGCTGGGATGCTATTTGCCGCATAAGCCACACCTGTGTGGAAGCCCTAGCTTTCAATATACTTGGTGTCCCTCATTTACCCAGGTGTTTTTTTGTCCACTACCTGTATATCCATGTCGTGCATGTATCTCAATAGATAACATTGAAGCCTTCCAAAACACAGAAAAATATAATCACGCAATTGTAATATCAAATATATCCATTCAATTACAAACATAACTCGGGCGTTAACAGATATTTACATATGACGACAATCATTAACTTACTTTAACTTAGTGGTGCTTTGCTTCGTAATATCCTTGGAGAAAAGCAAGGTCTTGTTGTCTTTTATCCATACTGCGCACAGACTTCGGGCTACTCAAGCTGCTCTGCCTGTGAATGCTGACACCTCTAAAAGTATTAGTATGGTGTCATGACGAATTTGGCATTATTTTGAGATGTGTTTTGATGTTTTTATACAGTTTTGATGTCTAAAAAGTACAAAAGTTCACGGTGATGAATAAATGAATTATAGCACAAGTAAAACACACAGACAGAAATTACTGAAATGCTGACATATTCAAAATAAAGCCGCATGCAAAATTCTGCACAACCCCATCAACTCTTTCCTGAGGGTCAACTGTGCCAAGCTTAACACAGCATGCAAACACTGTTTGGTACCTTACCGCAAATCAATGGAATAAAATGGTTTAATAATACTTTAGTGTGTGGGTTTTCTTTGTCTACGAGACTGGCAATGATTGGTATATATAGAGTATATTGTATCAACATAAAATAAACTTGATTACACTATGTTTGTACTTTGACAAGCTTTCTGTACGAGAATTATTTTTTGAATCCCACAATATCGCGATATGGAAATTATCGATATCAAACGATATCATATTGGTGCCCATCACTATTTTACACTAATACTGAACAACTTTTATCGTCATTTCAAAAAACTGAATAAACCATGTCAATATTAAGGTAATTTTACCATAAAAACACAGTATTATTTTTTTTTTACAGTGTTCTGTAAAGCAAGGGTCACTGAGAAACAAAGGGTGTCCAGTTAGGCGAATTGAGCAGGTCTGAACCACTTAATAAAGGCTCTCTCAAATGTCCAGGAGATAAACCTACACGTTTACTTTACGTTTCGTTTGTGCCGACACTGATAGTTCAGTTTTCCTTCTACCAAGATTTAACACGCAAAACAAAGAGCCATTTCGCCTACAGCGCACCATTTGTTATAATATCTTTATTTTTACATAGCGCCTTTCATAGTGGACCACCATCACAAAGCGCTTCACAGAGGTAGGATGTTAACAGTCACTTACAATAGGACATTGATTTAACATCTCATCTACAGGATGGAGCACTGGGAGGTTAAATGACATGCTCAGGGTCACACAGTGAGTCAGTCAGTGGCAGTGGTGGGATTTAAACCAGTGACCTTCTGGTTACAAGCCCTGGACTTTAACCACTGGATCACATTGCCGCCTGTCATGTTAAACATGATGTGCCTGAGCCACCTATAAAACATGCAGCTACAATAGGCACACCTGATTTACGCAAACAGAGTCCTTCACAAGACAATATAGTGTGTGGATTGACGCAAAGACAGCGCAGGTCAGTTTGTACTCATTATGTTCCAAGAAGTTACAGGATTTCTAACTGGAATCTTGTCTGAGACAAGCACCATGCAACAGCATCTTCTGAAATGAGTCCAACACCTAATGAGCATCTAGTGGACCAGAACATTACTTAACAGCTTGACTGCATTTTAAGACAAGCAACCGTCTACCCTGTGATTTTTATGTACTATAGATACTGTATAACTAAGTCCCATCAGCCCCATCTTAAAATAACAATGAATCACCCCTGCTTCAGGGCTACACAGAAAAAAAAAAAAGTAACTTGCATTGAATTGTGTGCCTTTTCGGCACAAAAACACACAGATAAATTCTGTTTATTTGAGCACAGAACTGGGCTGATACAATCACACAAAACAGGCTGTGTAGCGACGGGAAAGCCATTATGGATTATGTATCTGTACCCATAAACCTGGTAGCGCAGCGAAAAAAAAGGGCTATTCCTCATTGTACGATACCCACAGACGAGCTTGACCATGAAAACCATACAGCGGCACAGCTGTGTACACAGGAGTACGAGCACAGTATGCATCATCTGGAAACTAAAAAAGTTCACATGACCACTATGTGTCAGCTATTACCAAAGGCAATGGTATCATTAGTTTTGTGCAGGAGTTTCCACAACCATTAATGTGCCACCTGGAACAGTTGTGAGAGAGACAAAATCTATACCAATAAGACACTCTGTTGCACTGAAGCCAGCGCTCCAGATAAGGTTTTGGATCTGGGAGTAACTTAGCCTCTAATTTTACCAGAGTAAAATGTTTTTTCAGAGTGTAAAACGCAACATTACCTTGAAGTCATGAGTAATCTCGATAAATACTGTAAATATTTAATGGTAATGGTTTAGGCGCATTCCATTTAACTGCAATATTACTTTGAACTACTGTACAAACACACGTGGGTTCTACAAGGTTCTTCTTCAGCTCAGTGCTTTTTTTTTTTTTTTTTTTTTTTTAAGGTATCACATGGACTGCAAATTAATTACGTTACTTACATTTTAAGATCCAATTCTTAAGCTCAGTGAACATGTTAACACTTCAATTGAAAGTAAAACAGATAAATACAATAAGCAAATGCATTAATACATTCTAAAACAGTTTGTTTAATATTATAGGCACCTTTTTTCAGCGGTTGCCTCCGACGATGGTTCCACTTGGATTTGTAGCTGGACTGGAATGTTTGCGCGTCTACCTGTGCAGCTCAAATTTTTTCTTATTATTACTACGATTGGCTGCAAAGACAACAGGGCTAGCCAGAAATTGGACAATGTGTTGGGTTGGTTTTTCTTGTGTACAGTTTCCTGAATAAACTGCATTCTGGGAGATGTAGTTGTTAGTGAAAGCTTTAGAGGAGGCAGATAAGCTGTGCAGCACAACAGCTAGCTATGTATATTTTTACGCATTCAATTTAAATTTAGTGTGTATTATGGATTTTTTAATGTGTAAAAACTGTAGGTATGCAGCTTATCTGGTCCTCTGGATGTAGTAATACTAAAGAACCTCGCTGTATTAACTTTAATACATTACTGTACACTACTATTCACACCATACAGCTGCCTATGCCTGATAGATGGGTAAACAAACAAAGCACGGTCCCTCCAGCTCAGAGCAGCGATGCAGGACCTCTTTCTGCACCCCATGACCAGTTAACAGTATCAGGGCGTCCTTTCTGTTAGGAGTGCTTTCTCCCAGCAGAATACAAGACAGGACTCCGCCTCCACCAGGCTACACTTCATTAAGTTTATTACTCAAGTTCCTGTATAACAGACTCTGCTTAGCATGCAAGGTACTGTGTAACACAGCAAAGCACAGGCAATGGAAACCATGCAAGCTTCCCACACTGCCCCTTCAAACCTACCCAAAGGAACTGCTCTAGAAGATAGAAAAGGATTATTTGGGTGGCGCTCTCCACAGCAAGCAGGTGACTGGGCTAGCTTGAATTTGTGCAGATTGCTGCTCTCCACCTGGCAGCTTCCAAAGCATCTGCACAGAGCAGCAATCAGGACTCATTCATAGCAGCAGGTACAACACTTATACTGTTTCAAGTGCAATAGAGAATGAGCCCAAATCAACACCCTGAATCCACAGCCTCAGCTGAGTATCCACACCTGCTTGCTGCAGAGAGCTCAGTGTGAACAGCAGGTTCATCCAGCTACAGCATTGTCTCAATGCGTGGGTCCAGGTACTGTAGCATTCAGCCAACTGAGCAAAACTGTTAAGACCATATTTAGGTTTTTTATTTTTTCATAAACACACCGACCTGAGTTCCATTTGTCGCTGTATTTATTGTGGGGTTTTTATTTTTATTTTGTCTTTTTTTTTTTTTAAGCACACTGGCCTGCGTTCTACTTGTTTTTTCCGCCCAGAAAGTCCCAAGAGAAAACCCTAGAACAGCGTACAATACAGAGTTCTATTTTTATAAACACAAAAAAATGGTGCAGCATGCCTCCTTTTTCAAGGGCTTTTGGACAGCCAGTTACGTTGCAAAACTAGGAGCATATTGTGAACAATAGTGTTACAGAATAATCACACTTGACCACAATTGTGGAATCCATGTTTAGCTTTCCTGCATTTGTATAGGTCAGCTTTTCAAGCAATGCTGTGTGTGTGTGTCCCTGTGCCATCTCTTTCCTCTAATACATTGATACTACAGGTATGAGGGCTGCATGCACTGTGGTGACTTCTTGTCCTGTTCTGCAATTGTACAGTACTAGGCTAATTGACATACCCGGATTCCTGTTCACCATGTTGCTTAAAGATACTGAAGCCATGTTCTCATCACAATGACACTCAACTCACTGGTACAGAGCAGTCTTCTGTAGTTCAGGGCGTGCTCCACTAGGAACAGTGATCGGCGTTTTATTGATTTCTCCACTGTCAGCAAGAACAATGCTCTATCTTAAATTGTAATCTCTTTAAGCAAGCAACTACAATAATCCAATAGAAATGTAGGAATTTGCTGCCACTCAGTAGGGGTGGGTATAAATTATTCAGAACGAATCCATGAGAGATACAAGTCAGGAAGGAGGGACATTGCCCAACTCCACTGGGAAATAAGCATTTCACAGATAAAGGGGTCAAGTCAGTGTGAACTGAGTAACCATTTCCAGTGTTTTTCCAGTGTTTATTGACTATACACCGATTTCATTTTTTACTTTTTTTTTTTTTTTTTTTATGTTCTGCGTATTTATCTTTTTTTAACAGTTAAAACCAAAAATCAGAAGCTCTATTTATAATCAAAACAACGTATACTGTGTCCAGCCTTTAATTTTTGAAAAAGGAGACAATTTCAATGTAAATGTTTAATTTTACTTATTTATTTTTAAAAACACACGAACAAACTTGCCTAAGAATTTAGGACCTTACATTTTCTCATGCTCCCCTTATTATCAGCACACTTAAGGTACACAACATTAACCATAAACCCTCCAGTTTGAAACTGCATTCAACAAGGAAAACAGAGTTTGACAATGACCCTCAAGACACAACACAGGTCCACAGTTCCAGGAAGAGATTTAATTAAGGGAACGCCACCTGTTTTATTATTGGATTGGAAGTAGGCGGCACTTACATAAACACTGTTCAAGGCTACAACGACGTTATTAATGAGTTATCCTGAGATTACATTTCAATGACGGAACAGCGATCTTAATAGCGTCACCAGCAAAAACAAAAACTGTGATGACTGCGTGCATCGCTGCTGACACCCCATCAGAACTGTGATGACTGCGTGCATCGCTGCTGACACCCCATCAGAACTGTGATGACTGCGTGCATCGCTGCTGACACCCCATCAGAACTGTGATGACTGCGTGCATCGCTGCTGACACCCCATCAGAACTGTGATGACTGCGTGCATCGCTGCTGACACCCCATCAGAACTGTGATGACTGCGTGCATCGCTGCTGACACCCCATCAGAACTGTGATGACTGCGTGCATCGCTGCTGACACCCCATCAGAACTGTGATGACTGCGTGCATCGCTGCTGACACCCCATCAGAACTGTGATGACTGCGTGCATCGCTGCTGACACCCCATCAGAACTGTGATGACTGTGTGCATCGCTGCTGACACCCCATCAGAACTGTGATGACTGTGTGCATCGCTGCTGACACCCCATCAGAACTGTGATGACTGTGTGCATCGCTGCTGACACCCCATCAGAACTGTCCATTATCACTGTGTGCATTACTGCTGCCATGGTTGACGTTTATTCTTTGACTTGGTACTTTTTAAAACCTGCTGTAAAGGACAGAGGGCCATATTCAAATGTTATCATCTGGGTTAATCTGAAGTCTCACAATTAAATCTTTAACCAAAACTTTAAATAAGTAGCCCTGCTGGCAAACACTGCAGACACACAGTGCACTTTGGAAGAGGATTCAGTGTTTCAGTGTATTCTTTGTGTCACACAATCTTAGTGCTGGAGACTATAGAGTAAAATATTCATGGGATGGTACACTGAACTCCTGTTGAAATTATCCTTTCTACAGATTGCCAGGCTTTCAATCAAGGTGTGTCAGTGGTGGTGTTGTAACTGTTTATAAACAATAAGGAATTAATCTACACCTTTAAACACTCATTCCTAAAATCTCAGTATAAAGAAGTTACATTTTGCCTGTATATTCAACAGACAATGCAATCTATTTAATAGTCACATCTATTCATCTGTTTTCAAACAGAAGGGATAGGTCACTTTGTTGTCTATGACAACAGATATAAATTAAATATGCCAGACACAAACCAGCAGCTGTTCAGTCTTGTACAAGCCTTTTGGGAGCCACTATTAGCAGCGCAACAAGACCAAGTTAAATTAATGAACACAGAAAAACACAGGCCTAGCCCAGTTAAATGACTGAACAACGCAAAACACAGGCCTAGCCCAGTTAAATGACTGAACACCGTAAAACACAGGCCTAGCCAAGTTAAATGACTGAACACCGTAAAACACAGGCCTAGCCCAGTTAAATGACTGAACACCGTAAAACACAGGCCTAGCCAAGTTAAATGACTGAACACCGTAAAACACAGGCCTAGCCCAGTTAAATGATTTACATAGTGAAACACAGGCCTAGCCCAGTTACCACTGCTCTCCAAATGTCAGTGTTAGATTTCTTAATACAATGGAAAACAAACTACATCTAGATATTGCCCATATCAATTAAGTCAGGGCTATTCAGTGTATTTCTGTCTGTACAAACATGCAAAAGCCAGGAAGGGTCCTACTGTATTTTGTTGATTTACTGAACACCTAGTCTCACCAGAAATGAGCAAATATTATATTAAAATAAAACTACTATGGTTGCCCCAACTTCTGTATTTATTACAGGACTGTAAATCATGTGTAATGGTTAGCAGGAGCACATGATTATCTAATATTGTGCTTTGCCCTGTAAACGGTGTGGGTGGCAGCAGATGACTGAAAATATGAGTTTCTCAGTTGGGTGTGTGCAAGGATTAACATGGCCAGGGGGCACACAGTGCTCTGTACTGTCAATGTTCTGCATCATTACATAAAAGGTAAAAAATGTGCACATTGCAGAACTTGCAAATAAGGTTGTGTCCACAAAGACCTTACTGTAACAGTATCAGCAGTGATCTACAGTTAGCGTACATTGTGTGCATTGACGTGGATTTGACAAGTTATTAATTAATATCTGCAGATAGAAGTTTTTACATTCTCAAGCCAAGCCAACTCCCAGCCCACACCTAGACTGACACAGCCCACTACTGATAACAGCATAATTAAGAATTTATCATGAACAGGCAATTACTAATCACCAAAAAATAGTATGTAGTATGTCTTAAACTTAAAAATGAAGTGTGTTGTAAAACGCCACATAGGACTCTGCTCTTACAGATTTAAAATAGTTATTTGCAAAGGTTACAGAATGTCTATATAACTTTTTTTTAATTTGCTGTATATAATTCTACCCTAGAAATGGCGCATGAGTCATTTCAAAAGTCTTATTTAAAATCTGTCAGTCTACAGCACAGTTCACTGACACAAGCACAGCCAAAGTCCGTGATCCCCTTTATAAAATTAAGACGTGCCAGTAAATATAGAACGGTATTTAAGGTAACCATTTAATTAGCCTAATCTCGAAATTTGGCTACCCACATCATACAGTACGTGACAACCTCACATGTTCTACACAAAAATGCATTTTCTGTACCTCCAATTAAAAACGCATTTAAAACGGTGTATCCCGTGGCTTTGTAGTACTATACAGGATTAAATACGGGTATGGTCTGTATTTCCGGGCACCTGCTACCAAGACAGGAGCATAGAGGTCTGACACGTCGAAAAGGCCAGCATTGAGAGACCTCCTCTTCTGCGGGTTAGCATAGCATATGTAGTGCGCTTTTCATTCAGAAAAGTTTGAGATGACCCAACTAACAGAAAGTATAGTTTGCATAGCGAAAATAAATGTTAATAATGCTGGCAGCATCTTGTCGTTGTTATTATATTACTAGACACCAGCTGATATGTGTCATCCAAGCGCCCCGTTTACAAAAGTTCTGCTGTGCTACTGTAGAGCAAAAACGTATATATGTAAATTAAGTGTATGTAAATCAACACAACTCGACACGACACCTGCACTACGTGCTCACAAAGTTATCGTCTACCTGTCATCTGACCTACACACTATGCATGTATTTTTGTTTCCTTATGTGTTACTTTGTTGTGTGAATACCAAACACACTTTAAATAAATCAATAAAAAAGGGGGCTAAACTTGACAAACAATAAATCATCTCCACTTACATCCATAGCGCGGTCTGAGCTTGCTCGTGTTTTCTTCATAGTACATCCTGTTTAACCACCTCCAGCCCAGTCTCAATTTCTACCAAACAAACTTTTCCTTTTCCTTAATGCTTTTAGTGCTTCACTTTGTCAGTTGTGTCGTGATTTCCTTCTAGACCAGAAGCGCTTCTCCAGGTAGTTATAGCCTATAGTTTCTAGTTTGTGTGCTTCTCTCTCTCTCACTCTCCAACCCTTTTCGCGTCGCTCACTCCCCCGCTGCCTGCAGTCTCTTTGCATGCACCTTTGCTGTGCTGCTGCTTCGCTCTGCACACTCAGCCAATTTCCTCTCCCCCAACGCCGTTACTTATACACTTTGCAGTGGAGTTGTTTGTCTCAATGGAAATGCCTCCTAGCGGCCTCTGGTGGCACACACACACACATTGTAATATATATATATATTTTTCCTTCTCACTCAAGCGCCCAAAGGCGGGAGAAAAAGGAGGCTCCCCATGTGACAAGATGTGGTTGGAGTGATATCACATCATGCGGTTTTGCTCGTGCGAAGTTTGAGATCATGTTACGGATGCCGTGCATTCAGGACATATTCAGCTACAAACAGAAGTCATTTAACCATTAACACAACAATGCGGACTTTACCTTTTGAAGGGTTATAACATGGATAGTCAGGCTGCATTTTAATAGGAAGTAACGCTGACTTTGTTGGTTCTGTGACTATTCCTACTGCAAGAAAAACAAAACCACCTGGAGGTTCTTTGCATCAGTGACACTCCTGGTTATCACCATCACCTAGAGCCGGTTTAAGGGGCTAGCAACCAGGGCAATTACCCCAAGGCTCAGGCCATGGGGGTCCACTAGGCTAGATTAGGTCATCTCTACAGAGTAGTGAAAAACATACATTTAACACAAAAATGAATAACAGTACTGCATATGTCAGCTTAATGTGGCACAGTCTAGTTCATGACACTATTTAATTGAATTGTTAATACAAAATGGTGTCATTACCTTTTAACAGGTACATAACAATAATCAGGCCTGCTGAATTTTCAAAGTGATTCGTTTACTTCTTATGTGAAAGTGCTTTTCCAAGCAAACCAGCAGTGTATTTGCTGTATTGTTATTGAGTCTAAACCTCAATTTAATCCAAGACAAGACAGCAGCAATGCCATGAAGAAAGTTACTGAATACAGCTGCATATGGCAGCAGGAAGTAGATGTCATCAATGAGGTTTACAATAGGCAGTAACCAGCAGTAACAGGTCAGTAACCGGCACTGTGCTGAGTACCAGTGCAGTCCCAGATATGCACACAAGTAGCACACAGTCTCTGTGAACCATCACTTCAGTGTTTCCATATGGTCAGGTCAGGTGTATCTGCATTGTCTTCTGCCATGTAGTGTTCACAACAAACAGTACTGCTGACTAATAAGCCCAGAAAACAATACAATCTTTTAGACAGATTTTCAGGCATTTTTTTTCCCACAAAGTTTCAAGCTGTCAGCTCTAAGGGACGTTTTCAAACATGGGGTTCTGTGTGCTGCTGTTCCTAGTGTTTTTTTATTTGAGCTTTTTATAAAGGCCTGCTTCAGAATGTCATGTGCAATGTGTTTCCAGAAAGATCCAGGCTTAGTTGCCTGAACGCTGCTTTAATTCTGCAGAAACACCAGATGAAAACCTCCTTTAATGGACGGCTCCTCAGTAAATCTACATATTCATTCATGCAGGTCCACTTATTCAAACACAACAAACAGAAGCAATGCACAATATCCTCCCATCTTTGTTTATCAGCGCCATCTTCTTTTATTTACATCATCATTTGTGAGATGCGTGTCATTTTAAGGTGGTCCAGAAAAATGCATTCGTCAGATTACAGGTAAGGTACCTGTTCTACTAATGCAAGCCTCGGTTCCATTTTCATGTGGCTGCTTCCCACTATCATGGTCAATGACAGTGCACCAGGGTGGTTAATTATATGAGCCTTTGGTAACGTAGTATCACAGTGGCAATGTATCATTTTCACATGTATATCAATGGCATCAATGGCCACACTTGTAATCCAGTGTTAACATATCAGGACCATTGCTCCTGTGGTCTGCCAATGTTCTGCTATGGTACTATAAAGGTTTCCCTGTAAGTCATTTTCATCCCTATTTGGAAGGACACCTAAACAACCCCACCTCTGATTACTACTCATGTGCATGATTATGTACACTGATTACCATTACTGTTATTACTAATTGACTTGTAATTACAAAGAGAAATATTTAAACTTGCAAAAGCAAACTTGAGCAGCATGAAAAAAATACATGTTATAGTCTATACAAAATACTTTTTTGCTGTTACAAACTAAGCAGCAGAATTGTGGTTTTAATTGAAATGTTTAATTTGAGCGTGCAACTAGGGGCCTTTAGAAAGAAGGTTGAGGCTGTTTGCAGGTCTACAGGATTGCAAAGTCTAGCTCCTTGGTCCTGCTTTCAGAACATCATCTAGTGTTCTGAGTAAAGTTGACTTCAGACTTGTTGTATTGATGTTTCACAGAATTGCAATAATGTAGCTATGTACCATAGCCTGTTTCTTAAGCTGTTAATATTCATATTCTTGGAGCAGAGTGAAGTAGTAGCAGGGTTTCATATTGTTCACTAAAATGTGCTCGGTTCAGTATTTACAATTGTATGCAAAAGTTTGGGCACCTCAGGAAAAAATGAATTTTTCAGTGAACACAAGTTGACCTGACCTCTACATGGTACAAAGTTAAACATGACACCTTTCTGCAAATTTTAATATAGGATTACTTACTATTATTTGCATTTAGTACAGACTCAAAATATTAAACAAAAGTGAACATGACGCGTGCAAAAGTTTGGGCTCCCTGTCACTTAGTACATGGTAACACCTCCTGTGGCAGATATGCTTCCAAACATTTCCTGTAGCCAGCTAAGAGTCTTTGTAATTTTGCCTCTGGAATTTTTTCCCACTCTTTCTTGCAGAACTCTTCCAGCCCAGAAAGATTCTTAGGTCTCCTTGCATGCACTGCATGTTTGAGATCTTCCCACAGATTTTCAATAATATTCAAGTCTGGGGACTGTGACGGCCATTCCAAAACCTTTCTCCTTCTTTCTTGTAAATATTTCATGGTTGATTTTGAGGTTTGTTTTGGATCATTGTCTTGCTGAAATATTCAACCTCTTTTCAGCTTCAGTGTCCTGACTGACTTTAGGACATTAGCTTCTAGGATTTGTTGATATTTAGTTGAAGCCATTCTTCCTTCCACCGCACAATATTTCCGGTTCCACTGGCTGCCACACAAACCCAAAGCATAATAGAGCCACCCCCGTGCTTAACAGTTGGCAAAGTGTTCTTTTCTTGAAATGCTTCACCCTTTTTTCTCCAAATGTACCTTCTTTGGTTGTGGCCAAACAGTTCAATTTTCGTTTCATCAGTCCAAAGCACATTGTTCCAAGAAGCTTCAGGCTTGTCAAGGTTTTCTTTTGCATACTTTAGACGCTGACTTTTGTGATGAGGTCGTAGAAAAGGCATCCTTCTGACAACTCTCCCATGCAGAGCCTTGTTGTGTAAGGTACGCTGTACTGTGGACCTGTGAACAACTACTCCAGTGTCAGCTAAACTGTTCTGAAGGTCCTTTGCAGTGACCTGTGGGTTCTTTTGTGCAGATCTGACCAGTTTTTGGGCAAGTCTGTGTGATATTTTTCTTGGTCTTCCAGATCTTGCCTTGACTTTAATCGTTCCGTTTAACTTCCATTTCTTGACAATGTTTCTGACAGTTGGAATTGCTAGCTGGAAGCGTTGAGAGAGTTTTTTTTATAGCCTTCTCCTGTTTTGTGAAAGTCAATTATCTTCATTTTCAAGTCCTCAGACATCTGCTTAGAGGAGCCCATGGTTGTTGAAACCAAGCAGAGCAACCATCACAGTCTGACAGATTAGAAGTCGTGAAGTTACTTCAGAGTAAGAGTTCAACACCGGAATTGACTTCACTTGACTAATTGAAGCCCTAACGAGTGAATAAACTTTTCTGTGTTACTAAGAAGTAATTAAGAATGGTATAAAAGGGTGCCCAAACTTTTGCACGCGTCATGTTCACTTTCAGGTCAGGCCAACTTCTGTTCACTGAAAGATTTATTGTAACATACATTTTCTCCAGGGGTGCCCAAACTTTTGCATACAACTGTATACCATGGTATTTTTAGGAAATAACATTAAATCTGTACACATACAGACTGGCCTGAACTTTAAAATAAAATCTACTCATTTATGTTACACGTCTGTACCACACATATATGTCCTGTCATATATATACATATATATAATATATATATATATATATATATATATTATATATATATATATATATATATATATATAACAATGGGTAATCGGAAAATATGCAAATATCAGCATTACAAGAGCCAATCAAATTGCGTGAAAGTCGCCTAAAGGCTTCTACATTCACAGCGTTTTAAAAGTCAAAGCACAGCATCTGCAGACATGTTTCGCCCTGTTTGGGGCTCATCAGTGCAGCGCATCTGTACTTTGACTTCTGAAAAGCTCAGGAGAATATATATATATATATATATATATATATATATATATATATATATATATATATATATAGATAGATAGATAGATAGATATAGATAGATAGATAGATAGATAGATAGATAGATAGATATAGATATAGATATAACATGCTCGCTTCGATAATTCATTATTTTGGTTAATTCACTGTTCAAAGTCTTAACTAGGGTTCAGAAAAAAAAGGGTGCTGAGGGCTTACTGTGTGCCTGAGGTTTGGATTAGAGCAATGAAAAACTGCCCTGACAGGCAGAACAAGGTGCGCTCTTGGAACCCTAATGAAGTCCCCTGGTTCTCCGTACTGTTTTCATTTTGTTCAACATAGCAGCAAATCTCCAAGTGGAAATTGGGTGAATGCAACCCTCCCGGTCTGTTGTTATCCTTTGTTCTTTATCACTTGAACAAACCCCCTCACCGTGCTTCCTGATGCTTGTCAGAGGGTAGAATATTGTCTAACACAGTTGTTATTGTGGACAAGCTAGTGCAGGCTGGATCCAGGCACACGCTCAATGTATTCCTCCAGCATGGCTCATTGGAATTCCATCTGCTTGTGACAAGCCACTTACAGGCTTGGATATACAGTATACTGTACTGCACTGGTCCAAAGGCTACCTGAACTGACCAGTTTACAGACAAGCCGAAACAGATACAAGATGCCAGCCAATCAGCCTCTTTTTAACAGGCTTCTGTTGCTACCAGCAATAGTACATTTTCCCCAGGCATATCTGTGACCTGTCCAAGTGACTTTTAAACCGTCACGTGTTCAAACTCAAACAAACAATGGACCAGGAGCATTCAGACCATGTGACTTGCAGCAAGTACATAGCAAGAAGTTCTAGATTGCTGTTGGCTTAAAGAAACATTATTTCAACAAATCCTTCCCTTCCAAGCCCATTTACTGTACACTAGAAAAGCAAATACCAAGACACTTTAAATAAAAGCCTGTAACTACACATCGGTTTATGCTAGTGAGGAGACTGCCTGCAGCTGTTCTAATCACTAAAGTATTTGCTTTTCCTCTCTGGAAAGATATTGCTGTATAAAGTTGTACCGAGTTGCACTGGCTGTGTTCCAGGTTCCCATAGTAAACACTGAACAATAACTCCTCCTGGTCCCACCCTGGGGTGCTGGCTTACACCGCTGCTGCTGAGACTGGACACAACTAGACATCTCTGTCAGGAATCAGAGGAAGGCTATCCCATGGTGCAGTCCTGGACTCTTACTTCTAATATAGAACAAAGGAAATTCACCTTCTTTGTTAAAACCCAGATGCACTCACTACTGAGCGCTTCTGAATTATTCAATATCCTGAGCAGTATGTCAGTTTTAATTGTTAACTAGGCACTAGGATCTGTTACTGTATAATAGGAAATCCCAAAACATCACGTACCAAAATTCTTTATTTTGATTTAGCCTTGTTTGTTTCTTGTAAACCTTACTTTGCAGGAGGGAGTGTGGTCCAATAAATAAAGTCAAGGGCTTGTAACCAAAAGGTCACCAGTTCAAATCCCATTTGTCACTGACTTTGACTCACTGTGTGACCCTGAGCCAGTCACTTAACCTCCTTGTTCTCCATCCTGCTGATGAAATGTTAAATCAATGTCCTACTGCAAGTGATTCTGCATAATGCACAGTTCACAGCCTACCTCTGTAAAGCGCATTGTGATGGTGGCTCACTATGAAAAGCGTTATATAAAGATATTGTTATTATTACTTTGTTATGGGCTGAGCCTTCGTCTAACTCTTTTTGTATTACTAGATCAATATCCAATATCATGTTTTTGAATTGTGTACATGTTTTAAAATGTTCAGTAATAAATCAATAAAAACATCACTGAGGGGATTCCTCTGCCCTAAGCGCAGGAATCTGAAGCTGGTAACGGAGTCACTAGTTCTCTTCATGCTATGCAGGGGTAATAAAAACATGCAACTTTCTTAAGGGCTGGAATTGCTGTTTCTCATTTTCAATATGGTCCCGCGGGGTTGAAACTACTGCACCCAATATTTGGTCAATTTCCCCTATATTTGTCTTGCAACAGATTGTGCCATACACTACGGTGCACTGTTGCTGTAACCAAGGAGACATTTATTTTTGCAACAGGTACGATTAACCTAACGAGAACTTGGGTAAATTGTCCATAAAGCAATTATAAAGATGTGTTTGCATGATCAGCGGCATGAGCACTAAATGCACAGTTCATTGCTCTTCCTTATGGTACTGTATACCAAGGTAGGGAAAAACTGCAAGCACACAAGAATCATTATAGAGAACATAGAATCATTATAGAGAACATAGAATCATTATAGAGAACTCTTTATTTGAATACCCGTGGAGCAACAAAATGCACCCACCTCTATAGGATTTACATTACACCTTTTGCTTTCTTTTTTTCTTGTTACATTAATGATAATTTTGGCAAATTATTTTATACACACTTTCACATATTTTATAGACCTATACTTTACAGACAGTATTCCCACACATGGCATGCCCCTTTACAACTATAGACACAACTTTTCAGAGATTAAATGAATGTACACACTTTTAAATTTTCTAAAACAAATACATTTAACAAAAAAAAAAAAGAATAAAAAACCATACAACCTGGAAACCAGACAGATAGCGTTATCCGAATGACACGGTACAGTCACATTATTTTTTAAAAGAAACTACTCTTCCTTCAGGTGCAGTGAACCTAAAACATGTAATGAATCCACACACACAGACACACACAGACATACAAAGACACACACATATGCAGGCACAGGACAGACATGACAGAGATTTAGTTTGTATTGTCAATCACAGAGCTGGGTGAGAATAGAAGGACTGTTGTCAAAATCTGGTCAAGAGGGTAGTGGAAGTCACCAAAAAAATGTAAATAAATAAAAGCTGTCATTTCGACATTTATTTAATCCTTTGCGGACAACGCCTATATATATATATATATATATATATATATATATATATATATATATATATATATATATATATATATAGACACACACACACACAATATTTATGAAAAAGAAGAAAATAAAACATTCTTACAAGACAATGTGAATCACAGTCCTAGCTGTAAGTGAACACCCCTGGACTATTTCAGTACCCTCACTAACTGTTGCCGCCTCCTGCATACGTACCACATATCATTATAAATGGCAATTTTAACACCAACGAGATTGTTTTTATCCACGTCAGTTTTAATCAGCTTGAAGAAATTTCACAACAGAAAATGTGTGTGGCTGTGTTTATGAGTGTGTCTGTGTGAGTCGGTGCGTGTGTGTGCGCGCCTGTGTTGCTGTTTTTATGTTTGAACAACAGCAGTGGTTGTGAGAGACTTATTTCGACCGAAGCAACAAGCAATTTGACTTTCAGTGTTCCGAATGAAGGCGTTCTTGGAGGTTGTGAAATTACTTCAGTATAGTAATGACCAAGGTCAACAAAGCGTAAAGACATTTGTAATTGAATGTCGGTCACAAGAGGAAGAAACAGAAAGGAGTTGAGAATGTAATCAATTGAATTCAAAATGACAGCGCCGCTATAGCCATTGTGGCACTACAGTGTTCCTATGTCTATATAATAGTATTTAATTCAGACATCATTCAAAGGTTTCTGTAAAATAGGTATGCTAATTATTAATAAATAAATAAATAAAATAAAAAATTAAAAATCCTGGCAATGGGTCTTTGCAAGCAAACCAGAGTTGACATATATCAGAAAGATAATTGTTACAGTTGCGGTACGGTTCTTATAGTAGCTACAAACACAAAAACAACAGACAGACTCTGCACCCGATCTGATTGAGATCAATCGATTGAATGGGTCGTTATCAAGCAAAAATCATCCCATAAGAATGGGCCAGTAGGTAGGTACCTTCTAGCTTACTAACTGGTAGAGTAGATCCGGATCAAGCGATTTATGGGCGTCGGGTGTAGTAGCCGCTAGAGGGCGCGAAAAACAGTGTTAAAATACTAGTAAAAATTAATTTAATAGTAACACAGTTAGGTTTATTGGTAGACATTAGGTTTAGGGGTAGGGGGTAGATTTAGGGATTAGTAGGCTACTATGTACCTACTGGCCCATTCCTATGCTTGATAACGTGCCATTCAATCGACTGATCTCAATCAGATCAGCTGGACACAGCAGGACACAGACATAACAGGTATATTGCACAGAGAGGTTGTATGTTACAGAGAAGTGACGGGTACTACAGTAGAATCAGAGTCACGAGAGCTCCGACTGGTAAAACCTTATTCATACTGATTAGGAATTCATACATTTTTGTAAACATGAAGACATGTAGAACGTGAATTGTTAATAAGCTTGGATTTGGCACTGCATGAAAAAAAAAATCATTATAAGAGATCTAAAAAAAACAAAGACGCTATTCCTTAATATTAAAGGCTTCTAAATGAAACAGGCACAGCATTAAAAAGGCCATTTAGTGTTTTAAAATATGCGCAGGTGAATGGCTTATACAACAGGTACTGCCACTTCAGAAGCATTCGGTACAGAATATGCATAAAGATGCATTCCTTGACAGAGGAAGCTCTTAACAACAAGCTTGCTTAACAGGGAAACAATGAAGGTGTCAGAAGACAAGTCTAATGTGTGTTCCCTCCAATGCATTGGTGTTTAGAATTATTTCTACTATTATACAAACAAAAAAGCAGAAACAAAATCATACTTTTAAAATGGCACACAGTTGAGATATGAATATGGAACTGCATTTCTATTTACTATGGCCTTTTCCATCTTAAAATGTAATCTGGTGCAAAAGGCTCAGATATTCGCAGTTTGATTCTCAAAGATATCAGACTTAAGGTTTTGAAAAGGCCGGTGATGGCTGAGGGGGTGTATCTGTATTCAGTCTGTGGCTGATAATGTAATCTGGTATCCTATTCCTCGATACACTGCTATATGTCTATATACTGTACCATCCACCTCTACTAGATTTGCATCAGACTGCATTTCACAAGTGAGCTGTAATGTGTTTAATACTCAACCCCTAGCCTGTGTGATGTATTTAAACATCACAAGACACAATAAGAATACAGTGGTAGGAGTGGTTTGAGAAGTTTGAGGGTTACTGTGGGTGCTTTCTTAACACAATACAGTGGCTCACTTAATGAATGTTAATAAATCACATAGACATGGTGGCGTCAAAAATGGAGAATAGGCTGACCTAGAATGGGTAATATTGGTGACTGTTTAATTCTTGTTCTCTTCAATCCCAAAGTGGATCTGCTGGGACGGTATTTAAAACATTAAGAGATGTGAGTAGTTTCTTTGATCTGCTGAGTATCTAACCCTTTTGCACCTCTACAGCCCGTGAGTGAGGCACCTGGAAGCAGGTCCTCAGGGCTCGGCTGGTTACATGAGCACGTTGGCTCTCGTGTCCGGAAGCCGGAGTCCCACAAGGCCGCCCACGACCAGGACGGTGGACGCTAGTAGAATGGGGATGGCCTTGGTGATGCCAACCAGCGAGCCGAATATCAGGTTTCCAAGCACTGCTGCCAATTTACAGAGCGCATTGCAGAATCCAAACCCAGTCGCCCTGGAACAGAAGAACACAAAAACCTTAGAGCATGACGGTGATTACAAGCACACACACACACACACACACACACACACACACACACACACACACACACACACACACACACACACACACACACACACACACACACACACACATTCATAAAGCACAAAATGAGTGGACACTAGGGAGTGCCTCGGAACATTCAGGACCCTTTCCTTTCTGGAATGAATGAGGAATGTACTGTATATAGTTTCATGATAATTTACTTAATGTGGCTTAATTAAGTAAATCAGTACAGACTTTATAAATTAGGTTTTAAATAAATATGAGTAGATTTACTCTTTAAATTGTTTGTAAATCCAAGTGTTCACAGTCAGGACCAAGCGAAAGTTCTTCAAATACAGAAAGTTAGCATAACATTGAGCATGCAGTTAAATACTCCTACCCTCCTCCGTGCACACGTGCAGCACACTACAACCATAAAACTGAGCCCCAATTTAAAAATAAATAGCAGCCTGTTTTCAATGTACAGGGGTACTGTGTTTCTGTGTCTGTGGGAGAAAGCCACACTGTCCTTCCATAATAAATCACCCCAGTTTGCTGCACTGTATTTACTGCCCATCATGCTTGCTACATATTTTGGGGTATCCCTAACAGACCGACAGAGAGTGACTGGAAGGACATTTGATGTTCAGTTGCTACTCGCAAATTGTTTTCTGCCACAGTGACTGCCAAGACTCCTACTGCACTGAAGTACAACAAAATAGTTTAATATTTGGTTGGGATCCCTCAGGCAAGGATGTCTACAGCAGTTTAGTGTTACAAAAGCTAAACTCAAACCCAACCTGAAAACCATTAATTTCTGGGCCTCCCTCAAGAAAAGAAATATGCTGAACTGTGTGGTGATTTTGGTTGATAACACCGGACTCAATTCAAGTGACACCAGTAGGACGAGAAGCTAAGGAATTAGCCTCCATCGCCAACTAACCAGGTTTTAGTGTGACTTTCACTGTAAAGCGATTTTGCTGAGGACCTGGTTCCACCTGGTGGACAAAAATTGTTACTGCATTATTCACTTTTAAATGCCATGTTTCTCTTCATGCAAAAGTCATAATATAATGTTCACCACTTCGCAAAAGATTCCCATTGACCCAAGACGTTCAATCCATATGCCCTATATAAAGATGATTATACATCTGTGGTAGCAACATTGTACAGCTAAAGGTTAATCCCTACTCATAATAATATTGATCTTTGATTTTACTCATTGGAACCAGCTCCCGCTCCTCTTTTAGTCTGCAGTGAGAGCCCGAGAAAAGTGCAGTGCTGCCTTGTTCAATACTGGGCTCTGCTGTCACTCTTACCTCCTGTCTGTTGGATAGAGTTCCACAGTGATCACGTCCAGGGAGTTCCAGGCTGATATAGTAAGGCCATTGTAAAGGCACAGCATTCCTATCATCATCGACTCACTGGTTCCAAACCACAGAAAAAAGCAGCTGATTCCAGAAAGGACCATAGAGCCACCTACAAACAACAAGACAGCAAGACAGCAGACACGTTATCCCAAAGAACTGAGCCTGAACGTCTCAATGTTAACTGTCTCGGGAAGGCGGGCTGTGATAATGAGTTATGAACAGACGGGTGTCTCTGATGCTGATTCATAATCCAAACAGGAGTGGCACTGACTCCAATCATAGACATGTGTGTTACACTGATTACAGAAGTGTCTTTATAGCAGAAAGAGGCAGCAGCAGCAGCTAGTGAACATCTACTGCTCATTTGTGTTTCTGGAAATGCAAAGCGGTGCATTGCGTCAGGAGGGCACCATACCTAACATTGTCAAGCGTCCAATCTTATCCATGAGCAGCGCTGACACAATATTCCCAGGCAGCACTGCTAGCGTGCCCAGGAAGTTCACAAAGTAGACCCAGTAGGCACTATAGTCATCGTCAAAGGTCATCTGACAGCCAGTCTTGTTGTGATGAAACGTGCTGTTTATCACCTCTGTGTTGATGAACTTGGATTCCTCGATATCTAGTGGAAAGGAAACGGTACAGTACATAAAGAAACAACGGCCATAGATTGACTTCATTGCAGTCATAAATCCAATTCCAAATCTCAAACGCTGAGATCATGCCTCTCCTGTCCCCCTTACCACTGTACATTGTAAATGCTGGCAATGGATTCATGACAATTTATTCAATTAATTGCAGAGGTGTGACATGCATGCAGAAAAGCTTATTATAATAAAGATCTTCATTGTTCCTCGGTTCCTTCAGTGTAACTCTGCAGGTTACGACTGGTGTGTTGAATCTTAGCAACATGCTTTAGAGCTAAGACCTCAGAGTCAACAGAAATACTCCATGCACTTTAAATGAGCTCTCTCGCAGAGGACTTTGCTTTTAGACCTACTGCTGTACCTTTCATTTCAGTATTGTCAGCACTCGTGTCACGACTCTAACTTCGCTTTCCTTTGTAACCCCTGCAGTGCATTACGTCCTGGTGGTCAGATGGATCCTGTGGCTGGACTCTCCCTAGATTCTTACAAGTCTGCTTGGGAATGGATTGGTTCTCTAAACTGTTTCCAAACAGGGATTACTATTTCAAAATGACAGGCTAGATTCTCAAAGCTGTTTACTTCAAATCGTCTTTACAATTCTAAAATGAAAAATGATCCACCCCCTAGAAGTCTAAAATGAAAAATGATCCACCCCAAGCTCCTAAATAAAATACCAGAGTTGTTTTCTTCTCATTTGGTACCTTTATTGAGTCATCCATAGCTATTTTACACTAGAAATATTACAAGAAACTCAATAAATTCAATGAGCAACATTTAGACTTCCTAATTTTCAATGTCTTCCATTGCATTATTCATGGACTTGTCCTTATTACAGTAGGTTTTGGAGTACATGTCTTTGCGAATCTTTGACAATGTGTTCATATACGGTAGAAGCCACTTTCTGTACACAAGTGGCTTCGATTGAAAGGCTCTCGTGAATCCAGTCGTTTCAACATACCTTCACCGTCAACTGCAGGACATTTCCTCTTTATGGCCCACATTATGTCCATGTTCCACTGTTCAGTTAGCATAGGGACGAGCGCTTCATTAAAGTTTCTTTGCTGCAGTAAAACAGCTTTCCAAATCTTACCTGTGTTATAGAAGGTGGTTTCTAAAAAGGTACAGTTCCTGAAGTATGTGCTCAGTGAAGTAACGTCGTCAAAGTAACAGTTCTTGAAGGTGAAGTCTATATAGGTTACTGATTTGAATTTCATGCCAATGAACCTGTTAAAAAGAAAGGAGGATGGTTATCCAAGTTAGGGTGGATATGCTCTCACAAATGGAAAAGAAATTGACTATAATAAATCAATCCACAAAACATGGCCAAACTATTTGGATTCAGCTCCTTGAATGGAACAGTTTATTGAGTTAAGCTGCCAACTTTTTATAAAGTGTTAGATGTTTATCATGGAAATCACCATACCACTTAACACGCAGACAGTATAGGGCAGTGAACTCAAGCTACAACATATTGCTTAACCCCAAGGAAACACCATACAGACTGGAAGCTACACAATGAAACAGTGAGCAAAGATAAAAATAAAAAATCCTGGGACTGCAGTCTGACAAAACAAGGGTAGAAATGACATGCTGTGAATCCCAGTCTAACCTGTTGTTGATGTATTCTCCGTCACTGTGGATCTGGTTCTCCAAAGTAAAGTTGAAAGTGAAGTTGGCGAGTCTCTCCTTGCTGAAGGTTTTGACCCTTGATGCGTACTCGTCAGACTGCAGGTGATTGATGACATCAGGAAACCAGACGGACAGGCCATAGTAACTGTTACCAACAACACAAATAAAGGGTTACACTGCTGCTCATAACAGACATCATATTACTAGCTCCAAGGGTGCATTTTTAAACTAGACTGGAAGTCTGATTAATTACTGTAGTTAACATAAGTGCACATGTATACAGTAATTAGTGCCTTTACTGTATTTCTGACACTGCTGTATATTAGAACAACAATAAGCTAATAGTTAAATAAATAAAAATTGAAGCAAAACACATCCTTAAACAATAATACCTCACAACAGGTCTAAGTAAGTGTGGTGCTGTTGGAAATTTTTTAAGTGCATCATGAAAATAACCCATCACATATTTCCTTATCTTAATAGGACCCTGTTAAAACATTTGCTGGTCACAATGAGCCAGCACCCAGAAAATTCATTCATACTTTTTTCTGACTTGCTTCAAAAACAACAACCCTGTTCTGTTCACATTGTCACAGGGGGGTCAATGTGTTGCTGCATGATGGGTATTGTTGGGCTGGACAGCGTACCTTTGTTGCCAGAATCACAACACAGCAAGACAAGTTTTTTTTTTTGTGTTGGACCAAACATTCCTAAAACATATTACTGTGCAACAACATGTTCGAATGAAAGCAATCGTGGCTCCTGCTTTCACTGAAACACAATTATGGACTGCTATCCATCTATCTCTATAGACCTGAATCCATCAATAAATAGGGCATAGTATGTTGGTAATGGGGTTATGAATGTGTGATGTAATACCTTACCGATCCAATCCCATAGTAAACTTGGCCAAATGATGCTACTACAGTTAAAAACTTGCATGACACTGCTTTTAAATAATACAGTATTTGCTGATTTAACATTGTAATGAAGTTTTCAGCAATATATCTAATACTCTTATATAAAGATTAGCTCTGATGGAGGGCTCAGTGGTGTAGTAGTGAATTTCAGAGATGCTTTATTTTGTTACACTCTGTCTGATTCTCAAATCCCAACCCTTTGAATTGCAAGAGGAGTCTTTTGTTTTGTTGTTTGTTTTGTGAATGGATCAGCAGATGAAAAGGAATGAAATGGAATGAATTCACGAACACCACGCAACACACCCAGCAGGAGGCTGCTTCCAGTTTTAATTGCCTGTGTTTTATCTCTCAAGAGGACAATTGTCAGGGTGCTGGCTGCCGTTTATTAATTTTCAGGGTATTTATTAGCAGTGGTTGCAGCTGAATAGCATGTAAATGTCACCTTTCTGTGATTGGTGATTACATATTGTTTCTACAGTGCTTTCTTAGACAAAATCCCATTGTATATAAATACCCTGAAATTAAGATGCCAAAAAAAAACCTTTTAAATTTAAATCAGAGAAGAAAACCAGCTTTGAAAAGGTTTTCCTCCCATTATATTTTGTGTGCTTTCTTTTCTGCCACAGGTTAGGACAGCTTCCTATACTGAGCCACTCTATTGTTCATGTAACCTTTACTTAAGTTTCTAGATGTTAAGATTACACTTTATCAGGGGTAATCAGGTGTGGCCCTTGTGACCACATGCAAGACGATGGGATTTCCACCAAAGACATTCAATAACCTGCACTGTCCACCAAACACAACTTTCAGGGGACCGAGAGGATTTTAATACCAACATATCTCTGTCCAAAGAAAACTAATATTGCTTAGCAACAATACAGAATCACTCCAAGCCAATACAAGTTTACCATACTGGAGTTTTAGAACTAAAATTACTAATTTAGAGTAAATAGTAAACTGCGTACATTTTGTATAGGGGCACCGTAGAAACATGCTTCTTTAATGCTGATTATTGATTATTAAGGTAACCAACTTTCCCTAAAGTTTGGATATCTGTGGAAAGCTACAGTGCCGTTTGATGGTTTACCTGGAAAGTCTCGCACTTAAAATTTCTTCCTGTGTTCTGTCTGGACAGACAGAATGGCTGAAGCTGATAGTAAGTGCTCAGGAATCAGGTGCCTATGTTCCCTGACAGGGACTGACAGTCTTCCTCACTCCATTTACATCATGTGACAATGTGACCTTTCAACTTTGTCAGCCCCACTGCTCTCAGTCTATATCTATGTGAAGTGGGTGGGGTGATCGCAGCTGAAAAAACACAGTGTTACATGATTTGAATAGAATGGGATTTATAGTTCAGTCCGAGCACTTAGGTTACTCCAGACCAGCTCAAAGCAATCTCAAAGCCAAGAACAGGCAGATTAAGAGAAAAACATGCTAACTTATTATGGGAGCAACAGAACCCAGAAACACTCAAAGTGATTACTATAAATATTACCAAATTAAGCTGCCAAAAAACACCACAAAATATCTGAGAGAGAAGAGAGAGAAGTGACAAAAAAACAAGCTTTAAATAGGTTTTGTTCCTGCCATTAGTGTGCCTGCAGGGTTATGCATGGCTAGTATCAAATCCCCACACAATGGGAATCCTATCACAGCAGAAGATTTCAATACTATACATTATAAGACCCACGAATCGACTCAGCCAATCAGGTACCGAGTATATATGAGGGCAACAGAACACAGAACCACTCACACTGAGGGCAAACACCATGAAAGAAACCATGCTTGTTTTTTTAATTTATGCAATTTATTGACTGGTACTTTTTCACAAACTAACCGACCCCATAATAACACTGTGGAAGGGTGGTGGGTAATTCACTGACACAGGAGACAGACAGGTGGATTTGGCAACACCGCACAGGTGCCCAGTTTTATTTTCAGGGTGCTGTTTTTCAGTTTATCCCACAGATGGCGCTGTGGGTCCGTGGTCTGATTTACCAACGATGGTAAACAGAACCATGGGCATACCAAGCGATGGTACACAATACCGGCGCCTTGCAGGTGCTCAAAGAAATAACAATGAAAACAGAAGGCAAAAATAACAAGGGACAAAATAACACAATAACAAACTACAAATAAAAGGTGCTTCACTCTGCAGCAATAGCCCGGTCGCCGCTGCCCGTGCGACCCGGATCTCCGTCCTACGCTGCCGGCTACCTAGCCTGCTCTGTTGTATTTTTAAGGGGTCTGCCCAAGGGTTCCCTGCTCTCACTGTCTCACTGTGACACTTTTGTGTCTTTTTCTCTCCCGGCTGGTTCTCGGTCCGCGACCAGCGTTTCCGCACTCTCAGCGAGTCTATAAGAGCAGACCTAAAGAAACAGCAGAGCGTTATTTTATATGACCAACAATCACCCAAGACTCGCCTCTCAGCCATTCAGAGAGGGGGAAAGTCCACACACCCACTTTCCCACCTCCCCGTGTCACTGCCATGACTCACAGGCGGTTGTTGGGTGACTGCCGCCCTCTTCCTGCAGCCCGTGAACACGCCAGCAGAGTCAGCACAGATCTCTCCCTGCTACAAACACTTACCCAAAAGACAGTGTAAACCAGACGATCGCAAGCTTAATGGTATTATCTTTCACAGGGTAGTGGAAGCACCTCATAAACGTCAACCAAATCTGCAGAGAAAGGAAGGTTCTCCTTTAAAACAATGCCATGTTCCATAAGGCAAAGAGAAGTCCAGTACAGTTTGTAGAAAGCTTATGATTTTCTTGGAAATAGACCTTTTGAAGAGAATGTTTCTGTTACAACAATGAAGAGAATGTCTCTGTGTTACAATAATGAAGAGAATGACTCTGTGTAACAACAATGAAGAGAATGTCTCTGTCTTACAACAATGAAGAGATTGTCTCTGTGTTACAACAATGTCCACTGCTTTCTTTTTGCATTGATGGGGAGAGTTGCTTACCTTTGTGTAGTATTGTGTGTAAAATAAGCTTCCATTAACTACAGAAATGTCTCTGTTCTTTCCATTATAAGACTTTTCCCTGGTAAAGATGTTCAGTCATTTTACAGTTTAACTAGCTTTCCCATTGTTTTTAATATCATCTCAGTGATTAAATCATGTTTGTCTCTGTGGTCTCTCTTTGTATTAGTGCTGCACTATTGACATGTACGTGTGCTTGCCCTGCAGGCACAAAGTGAAGAAACTAAACTAAACTTACTATGCTTTCTATCCTTCCGCTAAGACTTGCAGCACTCTGTTTTGAGAACTTGTATATGGCTTACCATGTTCCAAAGTAAGGAAAACGGTTTAAATCTTATTTTGCAGTGCTGCGTGTACAGTGTGTATTATGAATAATATGAAGGTTCTGGATTGGTAGACCACAGAGCAAAGTCAGCACGGGCAATTGCAAGTGTGTGTGATAGCCTTCCATTAAGGATTCTGTCCCCTGTCTCTGGGATGGGAGCGCAGATGAGCCTGGCTCTTTTGCATGCTGTTAAGACTATCTTGCAGCGCGCAGGATCACTGGTGTGCCTGGTTACTCATGATGTCTTGAGACTGTCTGCAGAGCTAGTGCAAGGTGTGCAGGGTTGTGTGGACTTCCTCTCCCTGACTCATGTGAACGTTTTGTGAGAATGCTAGAAACATTACATCGGGGAAAGAGATTGTGAAAGCAGAACCTGGATGCACTTACCCCATAGAGCTCTGAGCGGATTTGTGCGAAGCCCCTTGAAAACCAGTTTCCAGTCTCAGCCTGCATCTCAATCAGCTCATTAATCTGCTTCGGAGTCTTGATTCTGTTAACCTGGAAAAATTAACCGGAGCACAGGGCTCGGAAGCTGTTCGTAGAGCAATGCAAACACTCTCCCTGCTTTTATATACAGCTCTGGCCTAACGTTTTGCATCATGCTATAGAATTAACTCATTTCGCTTCATAAAGCTGAATGAAATCTGCTGAATAATGTTATGTTAACATATTGAATTACATACCGCTTTGTAGTTTCACATATACTTAACGAAAAACTGTCTTGTAGTCTTTTTTGATTACATGACGTTAATACATTTTTTTAACTATATATCAATCCTAAAATGCTGTGTTGCAAAACTTTTTGCCATAGCTGTATATATAAGAATTCTTGTAAAATTAAATTCCTTAGTGAATGTCCACTATACCCTTTTCCCCTGCAAGTGTTTATCTAAAAAATACAAATCTGAGCACATTTTTGTATTAGTCAGTATTTCTATGTAACTTAAATCCTTTGCAATCCCTGTGCAATGTTTCACATCTTCTCCACAGTAAACTATGATCACTGTGCCATTCAAGGAGGATTAGAATGGATAACAGACCAAGCTTCTTAATGTCTGCACCCCCAAGCTCCTCTCGGATGGGTACTCACAGTAAAGACCTTTTCTGGCTGCCCACGAGCTCTCATGTTGGTATCGTGGATCTGTTTAAGAATCATCCAGGCTTCGTCATGCTTTCCAACCTGTTTAAAGAAAGGAGCAATCAACAGAATGTGGTCAAAGGAGGCTTTGGGGTTTGCTCTTGAAGAGGGATGTGTCTCCCAAGCCCATAAACCTACTCTGCTATGAGTTCTCACAGCCAAATACTGTATGTGGGAAATTCAGACCTGCAAGACTTTAGCATGATATATGGTGTGTATCATTGGTAAAGCAATGTTCCTGTTAAACTCCTGACTCCAAGCACAAAATACCTTTTCTTATATTTTTACATATAGTTATTGAGATGAGCAGACTGAAACTCAAACTTCCAGCTTAGCAGCTTTGCAAACAAGTCCTCTACCCTCAAGCCTTGAGCGGGCTTTGCTCCATAGGTGACCTAGCTAAAGTTCTTTAGAGGGAAATAAATACATACATTTTGAAATGCATTCAGGTGTGTAGACTGTAATTAAGGATCATGACAGTTTAGAAGAGTTTTGTGAGTATTAAAATATCTTGTGGTACAGAATAAATAGTATTAAAGTTTAATGTGAATTCTGTATCCTTACCTCCAAAAAGTATCTTGGGCTTTCTGGCATGAAGGTGAGAGACACGACAGAGCAGACGCAGGGAAAGGCACATACAACCACAAACACTCGCCAGCTGTGAAACTGGTAGGCTGAGCCCATGCTGAAACTCCAGCCTGTTAACAGATACAGGAACAGTGTTAGTGTGCCACTGGGACAGAGTCCCGTTCATTTTCATCAGCAGCAAACTAAGATAAAACCAGTTTCAAACAGGGCTCTGCCAGCCCCAGTCCAAACTGCAGGCTGGCAGAACAACTCTCTTCACTTTGCATTGATGGGACAGAATCTTCAACTGGAGGAAAAAAAATAGGGTTAAACAAAAAAAACACGATGCACACAAGTGATCTTTGAACTTTGTATGATATCGGGTTGCAGGCTGCAGATGGAGCTGATATTGGAACAACATGAGATTGTGTTTTATAGATTGGCCTCATGGTGCACATTCTCTGCTTACTATTCATGGAACACCCCTCCTTGGCAACAGACACAAATCTGAAAGAGTCACTGCTATTCTAGACGGCTGTAGGGCATAAATGGGTCTAGAAATATGGGGAAAACTCCAACTAGACTGATATAGTTTAACAGTCACAGTATTTATATCCATCACTGTTTATAGGATTAGAATATACCTGACTATCTTTTACTAGGGACTTTTAGGAATATACTGTAACATAATTATATACAGTGCTGTGAAAAAGTATTTGCCCACTGTCTGATTTTCTGCATTTTTTAATATTTTGACACTGAATGTTATTAAGAACATAAGAACATAAGAACATAAGAAAGTTTACAAACGAGAGGAGGCCATTCGGCCCATCTTGCTCGTTTGGTTGTTAGTAGCTTATTGATCCCAAAATCTCATCAAGCAGCTTCTTGAAGGATCCCAGGGTGTCAGCTTCAACAACATTACTGGGGAGTTGATTCCAGACCCTCACAATTCTCTGTGTAAAAAAGTGTCTCCTATTTTCTGTTCTGAATGCCCCTTTTTCTAAACTCCATTTGTGACCCCTGGTCCTTGTTTCTTTTTTCAGGCTGAAAAAGTCCCTTGGGTCGACACTGTCAATACCTTTTAGAATTTTGAATGCTTGAATTAGGTCGCCACGTAGTCTTCTTTGTTCAAGACTGAACACATTCAATTCTTTTAGCCTGTCTGCATATGACATGCCTTTTAAGCCCGGAATAATTCTGGTCGCTCTTCTTTGCACTCTTTCTAGAGCAGCAATATCTTTTTTATAGCGAGGTGACCAGAACTGAACACAATATTCAAGATGAGGTCTTACTAGTGCATTGTACAGTTTTAACATTACTTCCCTTGATTTAAATTCAACACTTTTCACAATGTATCCGAGCATCTTGTTAGCCTTTTTTATAGCTTCCCCACATTGTCTAGATGAAGACATTTCTGAGTCAACAAAAACTCCTAGGTCTTTTTCATAGATTCCTTCTCCAATTTCAATATCTTCCATATGATATTTATAATGTACATTTTTATTTCCTGCGTGCAGTACCTTACACTTTTCTCTATTAAATGTCATTTGCCATGTGTCTGCCCAGTTCTGAATCTTGTCTAGATCATTTTGAATGACCTTTGCTGCTGCAACAGTGTTTGCCACTCCTCCTACTTTTGTGTCGTCTGCAAATTTAACAAGTTTGCTTACTATACCAGAATCTAAATCATTAATGTAGATTAGGAATAGCAGAGGACCTAATACTGATCCCTGTGGTACTCCGTTGGTTACCACACTCCATTCTGAGGTTTTTCCTCTAATCAGTACTTTCTGTTTTCTACATGTTAACCACTCCCTAATCCATGTACATGTGTTTCCTTGAATCCCAACTGCGTTCAGTTTGAGAATTAATCTTTTGTGCGGGACTTTGTCAAAAGCTTTCTGGAAATCTAAATAAACCATGTCATATGCTTTGCAATTATCCATTATCGATGTTGCATCCTCAAAAAAATCAAGCAAGTTAGTTAGACATGATCTCCCTTTCCTAAAACCATGTTGACTGTCTCCCAGTACCCTGTTACCATATAGGTAATTTTCCATTTTGGATCTTATTATAGTTTCCATAAGTTTGCATATAATAGAAGTCAGGCTTACTGGTCTGTAGTTACCTGGTTCAGTTTTGTTTCCCTTTTTGTGGATCGGTATTACGTTTGCAATTTTCCAGTCTGTCGGTACCACCCCTGTGTCAAGAGACTGCTGCATGATCTTGGTTAGCGGTTTGTAAATTACTTCTTTCATTTCTTTGAGTACTACTGGGAGGATCTCATCCGGCCCAGGGGATTTGTTTATTTTAAGAGCTCCTAGTCCCTTTAACACTTCTGCCTCAGTTATGCTAAAGTTATTTAAAACTGGATAGGAACTGGATGACATGTGGGGCATGTTGTCAGTATCTTCCTTTGTAAAAACTTGTGAAAAGTAATCATTTAACATATTTGCTATTTTTTTTTTCTTCATCTACGATTTTGCCATTTGTATCTCTTAAACATTTAATCTCCTCTTTGAATGTTCTCTTGCTGTTGTAATATTGGAAAAACATTTTGGCATTGGTTTTAGCTCCCTTAGCAATGTTTATTTCTATTTCTCTCTTGGCCTTTCTAACTTCCTTTTTGACTTGCGTTTGCAGTTCTGTGTACTCTTTCTGCGTACTTTCTTTTTGGTCCTTTTTTAATGCTCTGTAAAGTGCCTTTTTTCGCTGAATATTTTTTTTTAATTGATCTATTAAACCATTTTGGCAATTTAGTTTTACATTTAGATTTGTCTACTTTAGGGATATAATTGTTTTGCGCCTCTAGTACTACATTTTTGAAGAACAACCATCCTTCTTCTGTGGGTGTTTTCTCTATTTTACTCCAATCTACTTCTGTTAGTCTCTGTTTCATACCTTCATAGTTTGCTTTTCTAAAATTGTAAACCTTAGCTTTAGTCTTTACTTTTGGGGATTTAAAAAACACTTCAAATGAGACCATGTTGTGGTCTGAGTTTGCCAGTGGTTCTCTGACCTCTGTTTTAGTTATTCTATCTTCGTTATTTGAAAAGACTAAATCAAGGCATGCCTCCCCTCTAGTCGGTGCCTTCACAAATTGTGTTAGGAAGCAGTCATTTGTCATTTCCACCATTTCTATTTCATCCTTCGTGCTACCCACCGGGTTTTCCCATTTTATTTGGGGGAAGTTGAAATCCCCCATTAGTATGGCTTCTCCTTTGCTACACACATTTCTAATGTCATTGTATAACAGATTATTTTGCTCACCGTCTGAATCTGGCGGTCTATAGCATGCTCCTATTATTATGCCTTTTGAATTTTTGTCCGTTATTCTGACCCATATTGATTCGGTTTTATTTTCTTTGTCCAGGTTTAACACCTGGGCTTCAAGACTGTTTCTTATGTATAGCGCTACCCCTCCTCCTCTTCTGTCCTGCCTGTCTTTCCTATACAGTGTATACCCACAAATATTATATTCGTCCCCATCACTCTCAGACAACCACGTTTCTGTAACACCTATCACATCATAGTTACCTGTTAGTGCAGTAGCTTCAAGTTCTAGAATTTTGTTTCTGATACTTCTAGCATTTAGATAAATACATTTAATGGTTGTCTTACCTGAGTTGTTGTTCTTGTTTTGATGCGGTCTCCCTTCTGTTTTTTTGTTGATTTCTCCCCCCTTCCTTTCTAGTTTAAATGCTTCCGAACCTGCTCGAGGATCTTTTCTCCAAGTAGACTAGTTCCCTTGTTATTTAAATGCAGTCCATCCCGTCTATACAGATAGTCCTCGTTGTAGAATGTGGTCCAATGATCAAGATAGGTGAAGCCTTCCCGTGTGCACCACGTCTTCAGCCATGCGTTTTGATTAATTATTTCCAGCTGTCCATATGGTCCTTTGCAAGGTGCGGGTAGTATACCAGAAAATACCACAGTTTTGGTTTTCTCTTTTAATTTCCTTCCTAGCTCTCTGAATTTGTTTTGCAGGGATTTTGGTCTGTCTCTTCCAATGTTGTTTGTACCGATGTGGACGACTACTACCGGGTCGTCTCCTGTTCGTTCCAGGAGCCTGTCCACGTTCTCAGTGATGTGCTTGACCGAGGCTCCCGGAAGGCAGCACACTGTTGTAGTAAGGGGGTCCAAACTGCGAATTGAACTTGCTGTGTTTCTCAATATGGAGTCCCCAACAATCATGACCTCCCTTCTTTTTGCTGTCTGGTCACCACTGTCAATAGGGTCCTGGATGTTGTTCCTTTCATTCTCTTGTTGTTGGTTCTGCTCATCAAAATTCTGAAGTGACTCAAATTTGTTGGTTGTTTTGATTTCTGGTGGTTGTGTTTGACGAAGTTTCTTTTTTTCCCTGCTTCTGCCTACCTGAACCCAACTGTTCTGACCTTCTATCTCCCTGGTGGCTTTCAGTCTGTTAGGGGTGATGCAGACTTCCATGAATTGTGGGTGTGCCAGTTCCTCAAGATCCTGTTGTTGTCTCACTTCTTCCAGCTCCATTTCTAGCATACTTACTAGTTTATGCAAATCCTGGATCGCGCGGCACTTTACGCACACTTGGTTTAGCTCCGCTGGGTTTTCTCGGATTTCCCACATCAAGCAGGTGTCACAGATTACTGGCTTGAAGACCATGTTGAGGTTTTTTTTTTTTTTGAAGTTTAGTTTCTTCTGCAGCTGTCAACCTGCTTTCAACCTGCTTCGAAACTGCTCTGTACTTTTCCACGCCTGTACTTCTCCCACTCGCTGTCGCTTCCACTCGCTGTCGCTGGGAAGACTGCCTTGTTTAACTGCGTTGTTCTGCTGTGCTGTTGGCTCCTCCCCTCGCCCGTGTCTCAAAACGGCGCTGAATTTGAATCAGCTGCTCCGAGTTTCAACTTGTTTGTTATCAGAAAAACACACGCGGCTGTTTGACTTTGAGCTGCTGCTGTGTTTCCCCAATGTCCTCTGTTTTCTGATTAAAGCAATTCAAGATGCAATTTCTCCTTTCTGCTTCGAAACTGCTCTGTACTTTTCCACGCCTGTACTTCTCCCACTCGCTGTCGCTTCCACTCGCTGTCGCTGGGAAGGATTAGATCTTCAACCAAAATCTAATATTAGATAAAAGGGACCCTGAGTGAACAAATAACACACAATTTTGATATTTATTTAATTTATTTATTGAAGAAAATTATACAACACCCAATGCATCCGTGTGAAAAAGTAATCGCCACCTTAGACTCAATAACTGGTTACGCCACCTTTAGCAACAATAACTGCAACCAAGCGCTTCCTGTAGTTATTGATCAGTCTCTCACTGTGCCATGGAGGAATTTTGGCCCACTCCTTCATGCAGAACTGCTTCAACTCAATGACATTTGTGGGTTTTTGAGCACAAACTGCTCATTTCAGGTCCTGCCACATCTCAATGGGGTTTAGGTCTGGACTTTGATTAGGCCATTCCAAAACTTTACATTTCTTGTTCTTCAATCATTCTGATGTAGACTTGCTTGTGTGTTTCGGATCGTTGTCTTGCTGTATGACCCAGCTGCACTTCAGCTTCAGCTTCAGCTCACGGACGGATGGCCTGACATTCTCCTGTAGAGTTCTCTGATACAGAGCAGAATTCATGGTTCCTTCAATGATGGCAAGTCGTTCAGGACCTGATGCAGCAAAGCATCCCCAAATCATGACACTACCCCCATCATGCTTAACCGTTGGTATGAGGTTCTTACTGTTGAATGCAGTGTTTAGTTTTCGCCAGACATAATGGGGCCAACGTTGGCCAAAAAGTTTTAATTCTGATTCATCTGTCCATAGGACATTGTTCCAGAACTCTTGAGGATCATCTAGGTGCTTTTTGGCAAATTTGAGATGAGCATTCATGTTCTTCTCAGTGAGCAATGGTTTCTGCCTTGCTACTCTGCCATAAATCCCGTTTTTGCCCAGTGTCTTTCTGATGGTGGAGTCATGAACACTGACCTTAGCCGAGGAGAGAGAGGCCTGCAGATCCCTGGGTGTTGTTCTAGGGTTCTTTGTGACTTCCTGGACGATTTTACACCTTGCTTTTGGAGAGATTTTGGTAGGACAACCACTCCTGGGAAGATTCACTACTGTCCCAAACTTTCTCCATTTGGACAATATGGCTCTGACTGTGGTTTGGTGGAGCCCCAGAGCCTTAGAAATGGCTTTGTAACCCTTGCCAGATGGACAGGCATCAACAACTTTTTTTTTCACTTTGATGGTAAGGGCCAAAGCTAGTTCGGTGAGCGGAGAACGGGATTGGAGACGGAGGAAATAAGTATAGTAGTAATAATAATACTAATAATAATAATAATAACAGAAAGTATCTGCTCACCGTGTTTGTCAGTGTCTGTCCGTGCACCGTTTTGTTAAGTTTAGTCTGTTTTTGTTTGTCTATTTATTTTGGCGTAGAGTGCCGTGTCCTGTGTTTTCGTGTTTGTTTAAACCTTTTATTTTGTAATAAACCGGCGCCAACAGGCGTCTTCATCATTTCATTTCACATCATCGTCTTTGTATATTTCATTCCTTCCTGGTTCTGACGCCGCCCACTTGGCCGTCTTTGTGACAGGGGCAATAACTTTTTCACAAATGAAAGAAGCACCAAACTTTGGTGTCATTTTTTCTCTCAGACTCCCACTATATACTACTACAACCCACAAAAAGATCTGACCAAATTCAATGTGAAAAATGTGCAAAAATGCAGAAAATCAGACAGGGGGCAAATACTTTTTCACAGCACTGTAAGTGTTAAGTATTGCATCTCTCAACAGCCTTTTTCTGGGATGACTCTTAAATCGTCTCCAAATATCAGTGCATTTTAGTGAAACTGTCAAAGATTCTTTACCTGCTAATAGCTATTTTAAATGTGTTTCTGAAACCTAATCAATATCTATGTTACCTTTCAGCAACAATAGATTTGCAACCCAAGGAATGGAGAATGTAGGGAGGGACCATGGCACCGGCAGTTTTTTATATATATATATATATATATATATATATATATATATATATATATATATATATATATATATATATATATATATATATACAGTGGCTTGCGAAAGTATTGACCCCCCCCTTGGCATTTTTCCTATTTTGTTGCCTTACAACCTGGAATTAAAATTGATTTTTATTTGGATTTCATGTAATGGACATACACAAAATAGTCCAAATTGGTGAAGTGAAATGAAAAAAATAACTTGTTTAAAAAAATTCTACAAAATAAATAATGGAAAAGTGGTGCGTGCATATGTATTCACCCCCTTTGCTATTAAGCCTCTAAATAAGATCTGGTGCAACCAATTACCTTCGGAAGTCACATAATTAGTTAAATAAAGTCCACCTGTGTGCAATCTAAGTGTCACATGATCTCAGTATATATACACCTGTTCTGAAAGGCCCCAGAGTCTGCAACACCACTAAGCAAGGGGCACCACCAAGCAAGTGGCACCATGAAGACCAAGGAGCTCTCCAAACAGGTCAGGGACAAAGTTGTGGAGAAGTACAGATCAGGGTTGGGTTATAAAAAAATATCCGAAACTTTGAACATCCCACGGAGCACCATTAAAGCCATTATTAAAAAATGGAAAGAATATGGCACCACAATAAACCTGGCAAGAGAGGGCCGCCCACCAAAACTCACGGACCAGGCAAGGAGGGCATTAATCAGAGAGGCAACAAAGAGACCAAAGATAACCCTGAAGGAGCTGCAAAGCTCCACAGCAGAGATCGGAGTATCTGTCCATAGGACCACTTTAAGCCTGGTCAGATGAGACTAAAATTGAGCTTTTTGACCATCAAGGAAAACGCTATGTCTGGCACAAACCCAACACCTCTCATCACCCCGAGAACACCATCCCCACAGTGAAGCATGGTGGTGGCAGCATCATGCTGTGGGGATGTATTTTATCGGCAGGGACTGGGAAACTGGTCAGAATTGAAGGAATGATGGATGGCGCTAAATACAGGGAAATTCTTGAGGGAAACCTGTTTCAGTCTTCCAAAGATTTGAGACTGGGACGGAGGTTCACCTTCCAGCAGGACAATGACCCTAAGCATACTGCTAAAGCAACACTCGAGTGGTTTAAGGGGAAACATTTAAATGTCTTGGAATGACCTAGTCAAAGCCCAGACCTCAATTCAATTGAGAATCTGTGGTATGACTTAAAGATTGCTGTACACCAGTGGAACCCATCCAACTTGAAGGAGCTGGAGCAGTTTTGCCTTGAAGAATGGGCAAAAATCCCAGTGGCTAGATGTGCCAAGCTTATAGATACATACCCCAAGAGACTTGCAGCTGTAATTGCTGCAAAAGGTGGCTCTACAAAGTATTGACTTTGGGGGGGGTGAATACTTATGCAAGTTTTCTGTTTTTTTTGTCTTATTTCTTGTTTGTTTCACAATAAAAAATATTTTGCATCTTCAAAGTGGTAGGCATGTTGTGTAAATCAAATGATACGAACCCCCAAAAAATCCATTTTAATTCCAGGTTGTAAGGCAACAAAATAGGAAAAATGCCAAGGGGGGGTAATCTTTGCAGGCACTGAATACTTTCGCAAGCCACTGTATATATATATATATACACACCACATGTGTGTGTGTATATATATATAATATATTATATAGATATATATATATCATATATATAAAATCCTATATATATAATATATAATATATAATATATAAATTTAATTGCAGTTCCAATTGTGTGGTTTGAAAATCAATTTCCCTCCCTGTCTCATTAGCACTAGCATTACTATCCACTTTTCTTGTAGTTCTGTGCATATAGTTTATGTTTCAGTTTGGAATACATGCTGGTACTGCTGCTACACTGCTGTTCAGACTCAGTCGCAGTCATGCGCCCTACAGCACCAGTGCAAGGATGCACCGCTGTATTAGAATATCTGCATGTCCTCAATTCATCTACACAAGACCACTGAAGAACCAAAACATTAAAAGGGGGCAGGGTTAATAGAGCTTAAAGGGGTAAGCATTGGTTAGTGTCCCTTTAAGCTTATATGAAAATGAGTTAAATAAGCTGAAATGAATGACACACTAATACAAGACGATTACATTGCCTAGTTGTATAAGGAAATGATTTGTTCAAGTACACAGCAGTTAAGTTGTAGTTGCTATTTTATATACAGTGCCCAGATGATCTATAATAACAATTTCTGAATTTAAAAATTGTGTGTGTGTGTGTGTGTGTGTGTGTGTGTGTGTGTGTGTGTGTGTGTGTGTGTGTGTGTGTGTGTGTGTATGTGTGTGTGTGTGTGTGTGTGTGTGTGTGTGTATGTGTGTGTGTGTGTGTATACTGTGTCCCATACTGTAGCCACAACTCCAGTCTTTTATAAAAACTGGGCCATGACATTTATAAAAACGTGTCTTATAATAGAGGCTCATTAATCTTTAAGAAGCTGAGCTGAAGCTGTTTGCTGATTTACAATGACATGGTTACCATGAAGTTTACAATGATACCCCAGGCTCTTAACAATAGCACCACTCTGTATTGTAGCCCAGCTGATGTCTTTTCTCCAAGGACCTGCACGTGTTCTCCCCAAGGACACTACATCCTTATGGGGTGATACTGCTTAATACATAAAAGATGGTCGATAATCCCTGATAGCCTACTGAGACCTCATCATGGGAACTTGCAAATAATATCCCTACGCACCAAAGAGGACAAAAGAAAAAGAAAAAAACAAACTACTTTCCCCAAGCGGAATAATACAAAATCTATGCCGTGATCACTGTAATACACTCTTGGTTAAAGAAATCTGTGTAAGCCCTGCTTTCAACTTGTCTTGCATATCAGTGTTGATTTTACCTGGAGTGTGTCTCCGCCCCCTGTCAGTAACCAGCCAGCTGCTTCTATTGACTGATACGCTTTGCAGCCAGTAATATGATTGACCCTGAAGACACTAATCAAAATGACCAAGGTGAAGTGAAACAGTGAGAGACTTCCTGAAAAAAGGCAAGCAAACTTTCTTTAACCTACCCAGTGCAATATGTTTTAATATTAAAATGCACATTTGCTATGAAATGTATTTATTTCTCAATAAAACAAGATGAATGTAATCCTATATTAAAAACTACTTGTTAAGAAGGACCATTGTTTTAATTGTTATAAACACATCCTCAGCCCACAATGAGTAGCGGGATTTTGGCATTGACTGTTCAGAATGGAGTGAATCATGTATCTGCACTGAAAGCAAGGTGTAACTGAACTGATCTGTGTTCGTTGTCTATTAGCTGAATTGAAAATGGATTTCAAAAGCTAAATACATGAGAGCACATTAATGTAGGATTGTGTCTGTTTGCATTCTGCCAAATTAATTCAAGCATAAAAGCCTTGAAGTGTTGAGGAAAGACAATGTAATTGAATCATTTTCCAAATAGCTATTGCTGCGGTTTGCCCAGAGTTAAACTCTGTCCCTTTCAAGTGGTGCAACCTCTCGTCATTAATCTTCACAGCAGCAACCAGTTCCAGGGGTGTCACAGAGAGCTAAAGCCATCGTTCCAGCTGTGTCCTGGGAGCACTTGTTCAGGACCATTGCACAGAACAGAAATCTTATCAGCCTCAGAGACCACAGCAGCCTTCCCCCTGCTCAATATCACCTTCTCACTCTGCTGAGTACCAAAAATGACCACATGAATCACAGCAACAAGGCCTGCAGTGCGAGATATCAGGCTCTGACAGAGCAAGAAAAGATTGGTGCATGGGCTTTTTCTGTTCGAGCCACAAAGAAACCAGAATAATACTACCATTATCAAAAAAAGATATATTCTTTTCAGGTGCATAGTCCAACTTCTTCAAAATAATAATTGATTTTCCATGCAATATCTTAAATGCTTTGGAATTCAATGCACTTAGCAAGGTATAATACATCAATAAAACAGATTCACCTGTCATTAAACAAAAACACATTAAGCACTGCTGTAAATCTGTAAATATTTTGCAGCTTCTGGTAAGGCTGGTAGGTTGTATTATTCCACTGCACAGATCAGATATGGTGTAAGATCGCTATTTTTCATGTCCTGACTAAGATCCTATCAACGCTTGAAGCAGTATTATACTACCTCAGTGTACACTGCAATGCTGTGCCTTAGTGTTCAATAGACGGATAGACAGATACTGTATATAAGTAGATATTGTATGGATACTTAAAACTTCACCAAGGCGTGAGCATGTCAACATTTCAGCAGACGTGATGTTATAATTGCATTTCTTTACGAATGTAATGGAGATCCCCAGAGGGTTAATGTTTAGCTGATACCATTGAAAATCTCATTACAGGGATTATGCATGTAATTGAGTGGAGTGCATGGCTGGCTGAGTCAGCAGCCCATGAGATTTATGCGCCTACAAAGATCTGCAGAGTCCTTGGGCAGGACTCCCTGACTCTCTGACACCGCCACTGCACCTTATGTTCTGCAAACAAGCCTTTTTGAATGAGTGCTGAATCTTCCTCTGGTGATACACTGCCAATGGCAAAAGCAATGCAGCAGAACCAATCCCACTGATGAGGCTGTCACTGGAAAATGAATGCACTGCATATTTTTTAATCTGGGTACAAAGAACAGCTAATCAATGGACCTCAATTATAAACCCACACCGTAAAGAAGGATCCTGCATTTCTTTATTTGCAATTTCGGTCCTTAAAGCTTTTATTTTCCAGTTGTAAGCTTCTGATGTAAAATACACATGCACACAGAAACGTCCTTTTCTCCCACCTTGCAAAGCAGATGATGCATGTCTTTACCATGAGGTATGCAAGCTCAGTAAGACAAAGGTTTCAGAACAGGACGGTGCGATTCTTAATAAATAGTTGGAGTATTATGATTTGTGTTGCCATTTACAAGTCTTCATTAAACAGAATCCACTGCAGACTAACTTTCAGCATGGGAACGGTGCAAAGTAAAGAGACCAACAACTGCAACATGCCAGCTCTGAAAGTGCTTTCAGTGCATGTTGTATTGTCATGGGAAATGGGGTAGAATTAACTCTGCAATTCTGTATATATCAATATAGTGGAACTCGTAAGCCCAGGATACATGGGGATTGTTATAGAGTTGAGGATGTTTTAAGACTTGTTAAAAGTTAAATAAGAACATAAGAAAGTTTACAAATGAGAGGAGGCCATTCGGCCCATCTTTGGTTGTAAGTAGCTTATTGATCCCAGAATCTCATCAAGCAGCTTCTCGAAGGGTCTCAGGGTGTCAGCTTCAACAACATCACTGGGGAGTTGGTACCAAACCCTCACAATTCTCTTTGTAAAAAAGCGTCTCCTGTTTTCTGTTCTGAATGTCCCTTTGTCTAATCTCCATTTGTGACCCCTGGTCCTTGTTTCTTTTTTCAGGTCGAAAAAGTCCCTTGGGTCAACCTTGTCAATACCTTTTAGAATTTTGAATTCTTGAATCAGATCGCCATATAGTCTTCTTTGTTCAAGACTGCATATATTTAATTATTTTAGCCTGTCTGCATATGACATGCCTTTTAAACCTGGAATAATTCTGGTCGATCTTCTTTGCACTCTTTCTAGAGCAGCAATAGCCTTTTCGTAGTGAGGTGACCAGAACTGAACACAATATTTTAGATGAAGTCTTACTAATGCATTGCACAGTTTTAACATTTCTTCCCTTGATTTAAATTCAACACTTTTCACAATGTATCCGAGCATCTTGTTGGCCTTTTTATAGCTTCCCCACATTGTCTAGATGAAGACATTTCTGAGTCAACATACACTTCTAGGTCTTTTTCATATAACATATTTTCAAAATAGCATTCCTAATTAGTTAAATGCATTTAAATAGTTGTGTGCAGCTTTCAATAATTAGTATTGTAGTATTTAATACAATTAAATTTAAGTGAGCATTTTCATGAAATACTCCATTCAGTAGTGCATGAGCACATTTTTGTTTACGTGCTAATGATCTGTTGGGAAGAACTAGCAGGGATTGTGGGATAGTGGAGGACTGGTGTTCCTGTTTCACTTTGGTGAGTGTTCTATACATACTAATGGCTGTCTGCCTTGTACCCCCACTTGCTATCTAAATGAAGCTGATTGTCACACCAAACCTGTCCCTGAATGTAATGTCATCAAAAGAGGAGGGATTTCTAGTTCTTGAATACAACAACTCACATAATGACAGTCATTCATCCACACTAATCACTTGATAAACAATAATTGAATTTGGTTTACGAGGACAAGGACAAATTGCATTCTGTATCCTTTTGGAGGTCAGAAACAGTTATTATTTATGCTTTACGCAATACATTACCAGTCATCACATTGTGAGAGCTTCAACTGTATTTAAAACATGTACCCCATTCATTTTTCCAGAAGCAGTTCCATTTTGTAATGAAATGAGTAAATCTAATTAGCTGCCTAGAACAATGTGTAGCATTGCTGGTGTGCAAGCTTGCCATTGCATCATCTGCATTATGCTTTTTTTTCCCTTTATTTCCTGCTTGCTCTGTGATAAATCATTGCTTGCTATCCCGCACTCCCCCACTCTATTGCAGTAACTGGTTCATCCTTTAAATAACCAGAGCTCAGCTCGACATTAATCATTTAACCAGCACTCACACAGTCCAATCACTTAGAGAAATGACAAGTCACATGTGATTACTGACTGCGAAAGAGACCGCTTTCCTTTTAGTGTTACCAAAGCCCCAGCATTGGCAACCCATTCACAAAAACACTGACACACACATATGGGCAGCGGAATTTCAACTCAAAACATCAAAATGTGTTACTGTTGTTTGCAACACTGCCTTGTATTCCGTGACAAAAAAAATGACTGATGAAATGAAAAAGTACTTCTACGTTACCTTCAAGGGTCCCTTCAATCTGGGATGGGAGAGGACAATGAGACTGTACCCTGACTGACTGCAAGGTAGCACAGGGTTCTAAGACCTTAATACAACTATTGTGATGTGGCTTTCGATGATAATGATGCTGATGATGTAATGATGATGATGATGATGATGATGATGATGATGATGTGATGACTATGAATGTGATGATGATGAGGATGAGGATGAGGATTTTACTATTAAGGGAGGCGATCTTGCTTTAAGTTCAGGGCTGTTTAGCTTGAGAGCTCTGGGACAGGAAAAGTACAATAGCTGGCCACCCAAAGTATCTGCAATTGCATTACCCATCACTGCTCTCTCCCTCACTGCATGAATACCAACAAGGTAGTTCAGAGGGTTCAGAGGGAGCAGAATGCAAATACACACACTCTCCAATATATTGCATACAGTTTTTAGAAATATGTGACATTTTAAGCCAGTATAACCATTGACTTTTAAAACACATTATACTGCATGGATTAACAGGATGAAATGACTACATATTTGTGAACCACTTTGTCTTCCACTAATGAAACATAATTACCAGATTAGAACACTAGGCTATGTCAGTCAGGCATTAAGCAGAATAATTAATGAGCTGCAGTGAAAAGTTATGTGTTTTTACAAGCAAGTCATTTGGCTGTTAAAGTTGTACAGCTATGGACAAAAGTTTTGTATCACCTAGAATTTTTTGGAAAATGTGTTTATTTATAAACTAATTAACTTCCTGAAGATTTCATTTCAAATATATTTTCTTCACTTCGAAGTTATAGAGTAGCCATCTCTTCTATGTTGGTTTACCCTTACTGTATTAGTGTTCTATATATTACTTTGCTAACATTTGAGACCCTTTCCAGAAACCTGCAGAGCTCTGTGCAATTGATCTAAACCAGTGGTGCGCAACCCTGACCCTCAAGATACTGCCCAGTCCAGGTCTTTATTCCAAATGAACTGTACCTGCTGAGGGAGCTGCCTGGCTGGAACACAAACCCAGACTGAATGCAACTCGAGCCAGCATTGTGCACCACTGATCCAAACGCTGGCGGATCTCAATACCCTCCTTGGCCCTTTACACATTCGTGCTGGCAGAAATCCAAAGTCAAATGCATGGTCAGATGTTAAATTTTCATAGCCATGGTTGACAAATTTGAATGCTCTACTCAGTGGCGATATTTAGATCAGCTGTGGTTTAGTGTAATTGAATCCCCTTTGCTGTGCTTTACTGAAACTGGGAAAGAGGAGAATGAGAATGAGTGAGAGGGACACACATTAAGGGTCTAGCACACTAAGCATCGGGGGACTCTAACACCTGCTGACCAGCATCATAATTGATTTTCAAAGCTGCGTGCAGACACGCCTAGTGAAAATGAACTGATCACGTTTAACTTACCATAATGTGGTATGATGGCCCAAGCCATGGCTGAGGCATAGATTCCTCCTATCATCCAGAACATGCACAGCCAGCTCAGGTGCTCTCCTCTCTTCTCCCTCGCCAGCACCTCAGCGAAGTAGGAGAATACAACTGGAACGGCTCCTCCAATTCTGCAGGGAGAGGAGACCTAATCACTTTCTCTAGATCCAGAAAGAACAATTATGCCTGACAACAAATATTTTAGCATGTACACTTCTCTTCTGCTTATTGTTCTCCTTGAAAAGATTCTGTCAGAACGATGAGGCTGAACACACCACAGTGACATTCATAAGTGTCAATGTTTCAGGTTCAATTAAGAGCATCGCCATAATTATAATATTGTTGTTGTTGTTGTTGTTTAAATAATACACCTGGTGCTTAAAACAAGAACTGCATCACTGGAAGATAATGGAGGCCATTTCAGATAAAAAAAAAAGGAAAAGCAGCAATAACCAGGACATCTGGGCTTGAGGAAAAGATGAGTTACGATGTTGGCTAGGCTCTGAAGGGCATGATGTTCAATCGAAGAGCTTTTAGTCCAATGTGGTCCAGTGAGGATGTTGATTAAATGTATTGTTACACAAGAAGATTGTGAATTTAAGGGGTTTCTGGTTTAAATGATAACTGCATTTTGTATTGTAGGCTGATACTCTCTGGTGATGACATGAGAGAATTATATCCTGCCTAATACTGTATGCATTACCATCCCTGTGCAGGTATCTCATTTTCCTGAATGAAAGGCGCACACATGGAAAAGGTGCATTTGATTTTTTTAAGGATGTTTTTTCTAATATGTGACAATTTTGGCTAGCAGTCATCATATTGTTGGGAGGACTTTTTCCACTTCAGAGTGTATTTATTGCAAATCAATTATATTCTGCACTTAGGAAAAATAAACCCCCCACCATAATATTAGTATGTGCAGGGTGCTCCCACCTGCAATGTGTTCAACAGTTAGATTAATTTGAAACATGAAGGTATTTTAGGTGCTAATTCTGTATTGAAAGAGAATGAGGCAAATTGAATACTGCAGTAGGTATTGAGCAGGGTGAAATAATGCATTGTCTGCCAAGAGAGGTCTATTATCTAAAGCAAGGAGAAAAGCCTTTTTGTCTCGAGTTGACAATATAAATGCTCTTAGCCAGCTTCCCCTTGTGTGTGAACAGTGTGGTCTTAGACTCCAAATAAGCTATTGCATTAAGAGCGTTTGAATACAAGGCACCCTGTAGTAGTATATTAACTACACTGATAGCATCACCTAAGGCTGCAAAGTAAATACTGGGGTATAATTCTAGCACTGGGCTGCTGTAAGTAAAAGATGATTCCTGGCATTCTTTCAACAGATACAATGTTCTCATTTTGAAAGCTGTGACTGAATGTCAAAAATAATGGTCTCTATTAACATATTATTTATAATTGTATCCTGCATTTTGACATCCACTTTCCATCTTTGTTACCTATAAGGGAATTAATAGCTTGATCATATAAGTTGTTATTGTATTGTACCGAGAGATGTTTTGGTCAACAGGCAATTTTCCCAAAGCAACAGATACACCAGGTGGCAAAGGTGTATATAATAACTCGTGAGCAATTTTTTTCAAAGGGCTCATCCAGTTGATATTTCCTGTAATAACCAGTCAGTTATAAAAGGAAACACATGGTCATTAACACCAGTAACAGAGCGACCCCAGCGCGAGCTGTCAAACTGAAAGGAATTCCACAAGCAACACAGAACTCTGGCAGGAAAAATATGCTCACCAGAGATGCTATAAAATACTGCATGGGGTAGTGTGTGATAAATGAGAATGTAATGCCCACACTCGGGGTGGATGCTTGGGTAAACCCCTCTGGCTTCACCCTCTGGGTTTATACAGCAGGTCAGCATCACATTCTCATACCCCATGCATTATTCTCTATATAATGCAGTCTTTGGAGAAAATGTGCCACGGATGAAGTCCTTCAAGGAGTATGTGATTCTAAGTTACGTGTCCTTGACATTCCTCTCGTGGCCTCTAAAAAACAAGCCTGCCAGCTATAGCTCTACAAATGGCCAATACATGTTAGCAGTTCCAATTGCAAGGACATGAGTAGAAGAGTAGATTCAATTAATATGGAAAAGATGTGACGCACATTTCCTGAACTGTCTATATATTACATTTTTCTATTTTAGAAGTGTCAGCACGTGTGTTATTGAATCTGCACACCTGTGCGGCGTGTTAACACCAGTGCTCTATGTCTGCTTCAGTATTGTTCAGTGACGACCCACACACATAACACTTCACCCCGTTACAGGGAGTCATGATGAATATACTCATGATGTGCAGTAAAATTAATGAGAGAGAGAGAGAGAGAGAGAGAGAGAGAGAGAGAGAGAGAGAGAGAGAGAGAGAGAGAGAGCAGGGTACAACACTACCCCTGGGTACCGCATGGAAATCAATGTTTTACACAGCTATAGCCTTGGGAAAATGATTACCTTATCAGAACACAAGGTCTCAGAACCACTCCGACTGGTGACTGATTGGTGTTTTTTTTTTTCTAACTGCAGGTGGCAATGCATTAATACAGAATGGAAGACAGGAAAGAAAAGATGGCTTACCCAAACCCTGAGAACACGCGACAGAGCAGGAACAACCCATAGCCTTGAACAAAGGAGGAGAGGAAAGCGAAGAATCCATTGACAGACATGCAGATCAGCAGCGTCTGCCTTCTGCCCACCTTGTCCGCCATGCCACCCCAGAAGAACGCCCCCACCATCATCCCCAAGTACACAATGCTGCCTGCAGGGGGAGGCAGAGAACACCTGCATTCAATACACCTTCTATAGGAAAAAACACACTGCTTACATCATTAAAATAGACACTAATGTGCATGTAGGTTTGCCTAACCCCTAATTCTTGCTTCAGATTTTCATAAAACTGCAAAATGGGGACTTACCAGCTGGCAGATAACTGTTTTAAATTGCTCATGACTTGACAATTACACCACTGGATTTCAGTGGCATATCCAATGTCAGTTCATGTAATGCAACACATAATATTTGTTTATGTGAGTCAAAGCAGCTAATAGGCAGGTTAGTTGGGAAACCCACTATAATGTTCTTAACATCACCTGGCCAAGTTTACCGATGTTGTTTCTACATTTCTACAGTTGAACAATAGTATACATTAAGTAATCAGAATTCTATTACTAGCATCTCTGACTGCAGGTACAGTATAGCATGCAACCCCTTTGAAACATAGCACAGTAAGTCATTGGCATATAGCTGCTGGATGCTTCTATGATTTGTAGGGCAAAAATAAATTATAAAGCAATTTGTCAGCGTCTGTTGGTGAATAAGGATATTTAAATCAGGCTGCAGTATATAGAAATGAAAATTGGACAAAAGACTTACCAAAAACAAGATGTTGCTTTTATTAAATCACTAATTATATTTTGACTTTCGGCGTGGCAAGAGCATATTATTATATACAAAGAATAAATGCTTTCAAAAAGCCATTGCATTTGCTCAGTAACACACAATGGTCATTTTAAAGTTAGGCTGTATATTGGTACAGTACGATAAAGTCATTGCAGCTTTTATGCTATGCTCAAAGCTATCTACTCAATAGGAAATTAGCAAACAACAACAGCAAGCACATGTTTCCATGTCAACTTCAAAAGTGGTACACAAATGGCCCTGTTTGATTTATCGATGATTAGCTCTGCCACTTTTGATCAATTGTAAGGACGTGTAATGATCCCTGGCTTCCTGATTACAGTGTTGATGGTTCTTTGCCACCAGCTACAATCTCCCAGTGGCACAGACTTTTGTTAGTAAAGAGTAAGTAGCTGGGTTCCGACAAATACAGCGATATACATCCCCACGTGTTGCTATAACTGTTTAAATAACGTACCTGTCGTTTCTCTTTCCATTGTTAACATCCTGACAACTTCTTATACTTATGCACTTGGGTTTGAGATCTTCAGAAATCACTGAGGAAAAGTGATTAAAAAAAAAAAAAAAGAGTCCTCTGGCTTTTCTGTTCCATACCACATTGTGGATCGTTATTGCTGTGCTACCTGTTTGACAACGTGGGCAATAATCCTCACACTAGCAGTGCACTAGAGCGGACCTTTTGAAAAAAGCTTTGAAACAGACTTTAAAGTTATAAGAGTAAAAAGCTGTCAGGATCGTAACCAAGAAAAGAGAAATGACAGGTACGTTATTTAAATAGTTGCAGCAACACGTGGGGACGTGTAATGCTATATTTTTCGGATTCCTGCTACTTACTCTTTAACTGAAAAAATAGAATTACCCAACTAAAGTGCGTATATGTTCACTAAATAAACTATTAGCTTAGCAGTAGATATTCCATTAACATTTTACATGAAGTGTATCGGACCACACTGTATTTACATTGTAATAACATAAACATACCACATTTCATTGTGTGGTTACAATAAAATGCTTAATGATGAAATTAAAATGCAGGAAGCCGTTAGCGTCTTTTGTAATTACACTGCATTCACTCACATGGGTGTGCATTTACAGTGTTATTCCAATGTAACCACGTGTTCAATTATTGTGTAATTACAGTCAGGTACACTGCATGTAAAGTGTTACCACTGTTGCTTTTCAGGGGGAACAAAAGACTTGATGCCTGTAAATTCCTCCTGGAAATGTAACGTGGACCTTATTCTTACTGCTGTGTAATTCTGTGAATTACTGTTATAATAGCATTTGTATTAGAAAATGACTTTCCTATTAGGTTTTTGCACTGGAAATAATTATATTATCCTTAAAGTAACAATATGAGCAATACGGAGAAATGAAACCCAAGAAATGCAACCCTTCTTACTTTGACAACATGTTCTCTTACTGGAAATGACTTACTCCAGATATTACTTTATTAGGAATAATTAAGAAATATATTAGATCCAGACAGTGAGGCACAATGTGCAAAAGTGATGAAGTGTGCAACATGTCCTGTAACCTGTACAGTACATACAGTCTGGAGCAGTTAGCTTGAGTGGTCCATGATAGGTGGTGCTCAGACAGTTCAGTAGTTCTATCCCAGATGCTGCAAAAAAGGGCCACTTTCACTTTACGAAATGGCAAATATCCCATAAGACAATTCTTATTGGGTCTCTGCAAGATTGTGAAATTAGCAGTCATCCTGCACAATAACCCAATCCACTGCATGCAGGTAACATAGCAACAAGCAAAAATGTAGCAGAAGTTCTTGTTATGCTTTTGAAATGGGCATTGAACTTGCAGGGGTTTATTATGCTGCCTGTAGCCATGACAATCACACATAGTTATTCACATCTACAGTACATGCTACAAAAAACTGCCATTCATAAATTATGCATTCTTTATAAATAAGCTATATATAATATTTTAATCATACATCAGATTAAAAGCAGTTGAGCAGTACAACACTTCTTTGCCTAATTCCTTTGTGTTGTGCGAGCCGCTTCGCAGTAGAGAGCACAGCCCTCCAGCGACTGTCAGATATAATGGATTGCAGTGCTGGCTGTGAAGCTACCTCATCACATCTGTATGCATTGATAAGGAAACAAAGTTCTGGATTTCTTCAATATCAGCAGGGAAAAGGGGCAGGTTCTCTTGTCGGCGGGGGGTTAAGAAAAGAAAAGGTACACTTGTTCTCATTCAGTTCAAATTAGCATCTATGAAATCAGATGATTCTGTGATGCTGCCACCACTTGTAATATGGAGAAAGATCACTGGCACAGTACCTCCTCTAAATGAACTCAGCACAGGAAGGGCAGTGAAGTGCTCAGTCCATCGCTGCTCACAGTCGGAAGCTGGTGCAGTATTTCGTAAAGGAGGGCGGGGGTGTTTTCAGACCTCACAATTAATTTCTGGGCTACCAAGATATTTAGTAAGCAAGGGGTCTGAGAGAATGAATGGGCAACAAATGCCTCTTCTTCAGCAGTTCTTGATTTAGTGTGCCCAGTTACATTTGACCTCTGATGAATGTTCAATTAAGTTCCCCCCGCTTTGTTACAATTCCCATAACAGCTCAGTAGAACTGAAGGTCATGTGCAGCCTCCTATCCCAAATTCAAGCCAACTGCCTCTGTACACCCAGGAGCTTTACAGCACATGTCAGCAAGCTACTGTGCCCTAGAGAACAAAGGCCAGACCCGCAGATGTCGACTTTGAGCACACTGGGTGCCTGGTCAGTAGGGTCCACTGCAGTACTGTGAGGAGAAACGGTTCCTGTCGAATTTGCTTCCCTAACTTGCTGGAGCACCAGAGCCAATGCAACGCTCCCTGTGGAATCCCCAGCGATGATCGGCAACTTCACCAGCTGGAAAACCTGCACTCCCCTGACTGTATGATTCCATCAGACCACACTGCTTCTCCCTTTGCAATAGGAATAAGCACTCTGCATGACCTTTTGACACGAAAAAGCAGATAATGCAAAACGGAGATGTAATTTACGAGTGAGTAGCCTGGGCCCATTCCTGTAATAAGCAGCAATTTCTAATTGGATTTGTGACCTCTGTGCTGGGCTCAGCCCTCTCCTTCTTTAGAGGTTGGCTCTCCTCGTACAGCTACAGTACAGCAGCATTACTATAGAAAGAAGGATGGAAGTTCATCACATGAATGGTAGCCCCACTTATCAAAAGGTCTAGTATAAATAATTGGTCCCTTGCCCACCCTATTTCTCTAGGAGCTTGTATGAAGCAAATTATTTTTCCAGGCAAATAAAAAAAGAAATATTCATACTAGTGCAGTAGCTCTTGTGTTGGCCTGTTTTATTCAGCTAATTTACTCCAAGTAAGTTTCACCATTTTCATTTGTGAATCCAAAAGGTTCCAGCTAAATGTGACCTTAATAGAACACAACCTTACTCCTGAACATAGATACAAAATAATAAAATTGGATTTTGGTTATTTAACACTTTATTGAACAGTTTACCTATTATCCTAATATTTGTTTTATTTCAGTTTTCTTTTATGCAAACTGATTTACTTGGTTTTAATTTCTAACAGGTTTTTTTTCAATATATATAGTTTTTTGCAAATCAAATGTATAAACTGTGAAACCGTGTGTGATGGATGTTACTAACACACAACATTTAGGAGTTTTCCAAACTGTAGTTGTAAACTATGCCTGAGAATTTCTGTAAAGTATAAGAGGCTGGTTGCCAGCTATGATAACCACGCCAGAATTGAAACCAAATGCAGCCGTTAAAGGTAGATATTGATTAATTAGCACTGTGACGGACGTTACTCAGAAATTTAATTGAAAGCTAGAATTATTTGACTTGGCGACTTTATTAATCATATGCTTTTTAGTGCCTCTGAATGTCTTCAATAAAAAAAAAAACATCTACTGTAAATTTTAAAAAAATTAATTGAAGATAATTAGTTGACTAAGGCGGACATTACATCAAACCAAAAAAACCCCCAAAAACCAACACACACCATTTTAAAGTAGAACGCTTATGGATGAAATCCAAAAACATTTGCCTACTGGACTAATTTGCCTCTGTACGGTTGGTTCTGTCTGATGCTAGAATAAAAATGACAGTTATGTTCTCTGTCACTTGTTTAGCACACTCAGCAAGTGCCTTGGCACTGTCACCATAGTTTTGCCAAAACTGCAGTCCATACTTTGTTCTTAAACACCCCCCCCCCCCCCCTTTAAGATCTAAGGCAGCCAAAGTTCCATTCTCAACACCCTTTGACATTCTGGAATGGCTACTTGTTTCCTACTGGACTGGTTGCCTTGCAGGCCATTAGCACCTCTTCTGCTTCAAACTCTTCCAGTGGAAATGTGCTGTCCAGGAGCTGAGCATTCTTGCACACATCACACTCACCAACTCACACTTCATTACTCCTCTCACAAACAATGTTCTTGATCAATGCTAATGATTTGCATGGAAATCCTTAAAATGGGTGATGTGATGGTAACATGCAATACATATATATATATAAATAATATTATGTAATATGTGATATATATATATATTATATATGGGTTATATGCTATATATATATTAGTGCCACATATGCACATATTTAGGTCGAATCTCCTCGAATTTTGAGATTTATTTTCACATCCAAATTGTCTTTGTTCGTTGTTAAATTTCTGTTTTGATCCATCTGGCTGTCTCACTAAAATGACGTCCTTTTTATCTGGTGCTTTTCCGCTAATGCCATCATGGATAGAAAAGTTCTGCACAGCTTTAATAGTTGTGATAGTTAATCTATTTCCAAGAGCCATCCTTTTGATACATTTAGGATTGTAGATGGTGGCCTTAATATTGAATACACTGGTATTGTGTCCTTAGTTGTGACGGTGTCTTTGTTTTGGCTCCTAACAGTAAGGTATGTATTCTCTTCACTCAGTGAATCAAAATTAGATTATTTTATGCAATATTCTCTACACAAAACAGGGCGTAGATGTAGAAATGTGATTATGTTTTAATCCTCTTCGTGTAGTAGAGGTCTGGACTTGTTAACTTGCAAATGGTCAGAGATGGAGACTGAGCTGAAATTGAATACAGCACATTATGCTTCTAAAGTAAAGAGAAATGTTACAAGAAGCCAGTATTGTGAAAGAGAAAATGAGTCGCACTGCATCTGGACCATAATATTTCTGATGTGTTTGTCGGAAGGAGAGAAGCAGACAGTCAGTGACCTGAAAATCTAAAGTTAGCAAGTGAGAGAATGTCTTTATACATGAACTCGGCAGTACAGCAATTAAACTGTATCAGAACATGTTGTTATGTCATTGATTAGGCAAAACCACAATAACACATCCCAGACAATACAAGACAATGGCTAGAAACAGCAGACTAATTGTGTTGGTAACGAAGCTGAACACATCCTGCTACACAAGATCTTCCTTAATCCAATATCTCCCAATGGTAGTGGAACGAAAGGCCTAATTGACAAGTGTGAGATAAAGCAGACCCTGCTCAGCCTCTGGAATAGTGATATTGAATGCCCCCCCCCCCCCCCCCCCCCCCCCCCCAGTGGAATTGAAAGAGGCCTGTCAAATTTTAGTCTAATAGGGGTCCTAAATAGCAGTATGTTTCAAAGGCGTCATTTACAACTTGAATGTTTTGTGTTGACCCTGGTGATGTTTAATACAGTAAAAGCCCCAGGCTGCCTCCCTGTCAGGGTAGCTGGGCATTGGTATTGCATTGGGAGGGGGCTTTGTGTGTATAGACTGAGTTCTAACAGGAGGAGTGGGCTGTTTAGTGTGAGGCTTGAATAATAAATACAGCCTGTTCTTCTTCAACAATTACAATAGGAACTAACGAAAGATTCATATGACATTTAAAGCTACAGTATGTACTCTTAAATTTACCATTTTAGCCCTAACCTTTAAGTCACTATCAGATTGCAAAACTGCTATTCAGTCTCCCTGTGGGACTATTGAAATGTTACCCTCTACACAACAGAAGCCATCCAAAGTGTGGATTCTTCTGGCACATTTAGTACTGGATGAATTGACAGACTGCTGGCCACTAAAGACTGCGTGTGATTCAATGAAATCACCCTTGACCAGCTTTAGTTCTGGGCTGAAGAGATTTTGTTTTTTGAAAACTTCAGTATCCTCCTTGGTCATGCGCTTTAAGACTGGGGTCAGTCCTTCTCTGCACCTTCTCAAGTGCAACAGTAGTGTTACAGCAATAAAGCTGGGAGATACATGTCAACAGCTGACACTAGGGTTGTAAAGGAGAAAAACGTGATGACAACACGTATATTTTCAATAGGGGTTTATTCTTACAGCCATAGCTCAGAAGGATTTGTTGTCAGCAACATTATTCACAAATCGAACACGCGTGCACTTTTCATCTGCTGAGTTTCTTTATGGTCGAGCAATTCAAGCCAAACATTCCTGTCTGGAACAACACATTGGTGCTATAATTATGTTGCTGCAAAGCCCAATGTTAGTATTCACTAGAAAATTTAGTCATCAACACTTATTTTGTTCATTTTAAAATTAGAAAGAAAGTATATTCAAACAACCTGCTAGCCTGTATTTGCACATTTATCCCAAGTAAACCTTTAGGGGAAATCAACATGAACTGAAGGTATGCATTCAATTTATTCTGAATTTTAACTTTATCGCTATTGGAGCTAAATGCTGCCCCATCCTTGAGGAAGAGATCTCTGCATAGCACATGTAGCACACAGAGGAAGATTCTGCTGTCCTGCATCTTAACGGGCCCCTTGTCAATGAGGCTTACCCACTGGTCATGGGTGCTGTGCTCTGGGGAGGGGGTGGGGTTGATTGCTATAATGAAATGGATTTAACATGCATGGCTGTCCTTCTGGACTCAATCATTCTGTTAATTTCTCATCAGCATATATTGAGCATGCAAACAAAATAATAAATATACATTTCCAAAGAAAAGATACTGAGACCATCTTGTATGCATTTAGTTATGTACCTTTGGAAGTAGAAACATGATAGTACACTGTCAAAGATGATTCTGAGGGTTCATATATTTTGTATCTTGAATTTTTTTATAAGCTCTGTGTCATGCCAGCTATAAATCAGGTTAATGTCTGAAAAGAAAGAAAGCCAGTCATACAAGTATATACAAGTATATACCAGTGGTCCTCAAAGTGGTGCCCGCGGGCAATTCCATGCCTGCGAAGCCAGGCCATCGTGCCCATGGCAGTAGTTCTTAAATTATGGGTCATTAACAGACTTCTGTCGGGTAAGCGGGGGAAAATAAAGAAAGCTTTAAACACGTTTTCCAACAAAAGCGCCACAGCATTCAGGTTTACAGTGCTGCTCACTTATACTGTGCTCGTACGTACTCGTCATCAAAGGGCTTCCGCGTTACGAACAACCAATTGAATATCTGCATTGTCTCTGCGGTAGCCCAATCATAAGTTAGCTTAGTGGGACATAAACTGTGTCTGTTTCAGTTACAGGTACTGACAGTGAGTTTAACCAATAGGAGAGTCAAATATCTGCCAAGTTTTACGCAGCTGTCCAATCATAAGCAAGCAGAGTAAGCAGAGGCCGTTCACCGTAGTATATTTAGTTATAAATCCACTTTCTCTGAATAATTGTCCTGGAGAAGAGTGATGTTTAAAACATTAGTGTTGACAAATTTGTCAAATTGAAACAAAACGAGAGGCTATATATCCTCTTTTGTTTTAGTTTATGCATGGTTATCTGTGTAAACATGCTATTTAAAAAATGTTTGCATTGTGTATTTTCTGTAAATTATTTAAAGAATATTTGCAGCACGCACAATTACTGCCTGAGACTTGGCTTTATCAGAGTGAGCCAAGAATAACTCCTGCTAAATATATATATATATATATATATATATATATATATATATATATATATATATATATATATATATATATATATATATATAATCTCCCCAACGCCAGACTGCACCATCATGACAGACTCAACCACTGCATTCCGTGACCTTTCGACCTCTGTGAGGAGGACGACGCAGACGTTCAGTAGGAGCCCATCACTGTCTCTTCTCTCTTGATGTGAGACACCAACACTGCAGACAGCTTCAACCCCCAACTGTGGTGCCCTTCACACCACTGTGCACTCTGTGATCTCTGAGATGAAAAGGGAAATGCTCTGATAACTAATCAAGCCTCCCTGTACCAGCCATGTTACACTCCACAGCATCCAGTAATGAACGAATGATGCGCAGATGATTAAGACCTTTTTTGAATTGCAATGTGATCACTGTCACACCACATCCGTGAGACCTTTCCATTGATTTCACCTTCTCCCCAAAGATGGGAATTCAGCAGCAACCTGGCTGTGGGGGATGATCAGATACAGCAGATTGGAAAACCAGGTTCACTGATCTGCCTGCTGTATAGATCTCCAGCAGGGTTAGATTATATATATATAGTAGCACAGGTCTGTCACACCACAGTTTGTGCTTAATAGGACTTACATAGGAGGCCCACCCAGACCTTTTGCAAACTTGGGACTAATAGAAATGTTCACGAATAGTAAAAGAAGCTTATTAAAGTCAATGAAGAAAGTTTCACCTTGAAGTCTTATTCAGTGTCTTCATTGCATAGACATAGTGTAGCTGTTTTTGTTTTCACCTAGCAATTCTTTCAATTACATCTGTAAACATTCACACTATGTTTTGCCTATTAATTCCCCAGTATAGACAATACAGACTGTACCTGTAAATTCAGTAACATGTGCAAAAATGAATGAACTTGAGTCTAAGTCAGAACAAAGAATTGTGAAAATGTTTTCCACTGTTTTTTTTTTAACTGTATGGAGCAAGGCAGGTTAAGTAGACAGGTGAGAGACTCATTGCTTTACTCAGAGAGGCCCGTGGGGGGAATGAATCACCTGCAGTGACAGAGCACTCTGGTGACTCTAGTGAGCTGAGCAGTGATACAGTGTCAGCCTCAGGATGCAAAAGCAACAAGGAACAGTGCGTAGCTCTGACAGACACATTCAAATGAATTATCCTCTTCACAAGTCCACTCATCAGGATCCATTTCAGTAATCCTCCCGTTTGTGTATGAGGATTCATGAGCGAAAGAGCTTCTCCAAGGAACGGCTGTGAGATTTACAGCATTCACTTTCCTAAAGGAACTGATACAGAAAGGCTTGAAAAAGACTTAATGCTTAATGTTTATATCCACTGCAGGGCCATCTCTTACCTCCTCAACATTGCAATCACATTGGATTAAACCTTTTATGATGCAAGAAGTTATTCCAGTGCTGTAAACGTAGTCCATGGTGACCTGCTGCACTGTTACATGGTACTAGTCAGACTGGCCAGTCATCAAACTACTCTGTAACGACTGTATTAAACTTTGCATGGATATTTTGGTACGTCATTTCATATATTGTGAATGTAACTTATAGAGACCTTTCATTGTTCTAAAACGTTTTACCTGCCTTACTGAAATATATATCTTGGGTGCCACTTATCTGTTTTTGATAAAACTCCTCTGTGCATTTGTTGGTGACTTGCTAGTTTGTTATGCATGTACATAATAAGGACCTCCCTTTTCATGATACCTATCATGTATTCATCATACTAATGTTTTCAAACTGTGCTTGAAAACAAGAGATGCAAACAGTCCAGCACCATGATTGAAAAGAGTGTTGTCTTGTGTACTCAGGATTGTGTTTGCTTTGCAAACCAAACAACTAACATGTGTTTTTCATTGACAGTATATTTGAGCTAAAACACCCCTACTGTGGCGAGAATGGCTGTTGGTACTGCTGCCTTAGTAGAAGAAGTGCCTGCTGTATATATTCTGAATAGACTGGCACGAGCATGCTGGGATGCTCCTATCAGAATGAATGGTGTTGATTGTTTAAAATGGGTACTTCTGACAAAGCTAGAAGCATGGAGGTGAAGGTTATTAGTATTCACCTTTGAAGGGCAGCACCCTCTTCAGTAGGAGGCTAAGAAACCCTTAACGCCTCTGACTCATAAGAACATAAGAACATAAGAAAGTTTACAAACGAGAGGAGGCCATTCGGCCCATCTTGCTCGTTTGGTTGTTAGTAGCTTATTGATCCCAAAATCTCATCAAGCAGCTTCTTGAAGGATCCCAGGGTGTCAGCTTCAACAACATTACTGGGGAGTTGATTCCAGACCCTCACAATTCTCTGTGTAAAAAAGTGCCTCCTATTTTCTGTTCTGAATGCCCCTGTGTCTAAACTCCATTTGTGATGCCTGGTCCTTGTTTCTTTTTTCAGGCTGAAAAAGTCCCTTGGGTCGACACTGTCAATACCTTTTAGAATTTTGAATGCTTGAATTAGGTCGCCACGTAGTCTTCTTTGTTCAAGACTGAACAGATTCAATTCTTTTAGCCTGTCTGCATATGACATGCCTTTTAAGCCCGGAATAATTCTGGTCGCTCTTCTTTGCACTCTTTCTAGAGCAGCAATATCTTTTTTATAGCGAGGTGACCAGAACTGAACACAATATTCAAGATGAGGTCTTACTAGTGCATTGTACAGTTTTAACATTACTTCCCTTGATTTAAATTCAACACTTTTCACAATGTATCCGAGCATCTTGTTAGCCTTTTTTATAGCTTCCCCACATTGTCTAGATGAAGACATTTCTGAGTCAACAAAAACTCCTAGGTCTTTTTCATAGATTCCTTCTCCAATTTCAATATCTCCCATATGATATTTATAATGTACATTTTTATTTCCTGCGTGCAGTACCTTACACTTTTCTCTATTAAATGTCATTTGCCATGTGTCTGCCCAGTTCATGTCTTCATCTCTATGCTACTCTAATGGATTATGTAGCCTGGTTTTCCCAAGGCAGGATTTTAAAGCTTGAACATCTAACCTATTATCAAGTACATTATCCCTTCAGGCCCCCAGCTGCCTGAGACATATAACAATATGATTCCAGGGAGGGGTATTCTGAGAGATATAACACTATGATTCCAGGGAGGGGTATTCTGAGAGATAGAACAATATGATTCCAGGGAGGGGTATTCTGAGAGATATAACAATATGATTCCAGGAAGGGGTATTCTGAGAGATATAACAATATGATTCCAGGGAGGGGTATTCCGAGAGATAGAACAATATGATTCCAGGGAGGGGTATTCTGAGAGATAGAACAATATGATTCCAGGGAGGGGTATTCTGAGAGATATAACACTATGATTCCAGGGAGGGGTATTCTGAGAGATAGAACAATATGATTCCAGGGAGGGGTATTCTGAGAGATATAACAATATGATTCCAGGGAGGGGTATTCTGAGAGATATAACAATATGATTCCAGGGAGGGGTATTCCGAGTGATAGAACACTATGATTCCAGGGAGGGGTATTCTGAGAGATAGAACAATATGATTCCAGGGAGGGGTATTCTGAGAGATATAACAATATGATTCCAGGGAGGGGTATTCTGAGAGATAGAACACTATGATTCCAGGGAGGGGTATTCTGAGAGATAGAACAATATGATTCCAGGGAGGGGTATTCCGAGTGATAGAACACTGTGATTCCAGGGAGGGGTATTCTGAGAGATAGAACACTGTGATCCCAGGGAGGGGTATTCTGAGAGATATAACAGTATGATTCCAGGGAGGGGTATTCTGAGAGATATAACAGTATGATTCCAGGAAGGTAGATTCTGAGTGATATAACAATCTGATTCCAGAGTGGGGGATGGAAGTGCAGGGCAGTCATTCACTACACATGTTGTCAATAGTAATTAACAATAGGGGCCTTGTTTTCTTCTTTGCTGCAATATAAAAGGCACATCTTGTTCAAGAGCTTGTGCGAAAACCCCACCCTTTACTTTTGAGTGACATTTCAGTTTTTTACTTGAATGGACAATTTCAATACTGCTTAATTAAGGAAAATGAAAAAACAACTCGATGTCCCCATGGTCTTTAAAAGATATTGATTTCTGATACTGGTTTTCCGCACAAGCAAAGCATCCACTGAAATCACTAATGAACCACTACTGAATATTGAATTACTATAAATCTAGTACATCATCCATCATTGCTTTTATATATACTGCAGGTTTCATACACTGAAGCGCCTCAAAGCTCTTTGCAAAGCAAACGAATGACAAAACAGGCAACTGCAGCTGCAAATACCTGCGTGAGGTGAATTTGGAATAAATACGACACACCCCAGAACGTATGGGTAGAAGGTGTGGAAAGGCAGCGGTCAGAAACGCAGTCAGCCATACAAGCTACAGCCATACAAGCTACGGCCATACAAGCTACAGGCCATACAAGCTACGGCCATACAAGCTACAGCCATACAAGCTACAGCCATACAAGCTACGGCCATACAAGCTACAGCCATACAAGCTACAGCCATGGCGCTTCCACATTATCGAATGTGGTGGCTAAACAACTTCCAATGGAGAAGAGGAGATTTAATGAGGACCAGGCCTCTGGCTGGAGGATGCATACCAGGAGCCAGAGAAAAAAGCCATGGCTTAGCAAGGACATTTCCACTACATCACCAGGTTCAAAATGTGTAAAAACCACCCAAACTGTATGGTATTACAGTATATAGTACAGTGTTGCATTGTATCACATGGCTAGTGTCGCATGGCAGGCTCGTATTGTGTGGCGTGTACCACAATGTTAATCAGACGGCAATCCGCTATCTGGTACGCACCACTTGAGGTCAAGTTCAGGATAGCATTCTGCCTTCTTTGTTGTGCTCTATCAGTTTGTATTGTACAACATAGAAACATATTCTCTATATATAGTACCCTACAGAGTGGTGGTGTTTTTTCTTGTTTGTTTGGGGTTTTTTTTAAGTCTCCTTTTAATTTAATAATTTCATCAGCAATTTTGAAAGTTGGTTTGATGCGCGTCAAGCAAGAAAAGAAAAAAGAAGAAAAGAGCGAGTAGCATCTGTGCTGCTGAGCTCTTGTGAGCAATAGCATTGAGCTGCAGTGTGGAGTCTTTTCTGATTTCACGCCTTGATGCTTCCGCTGAGAGGGGGAAAATGATATTAGCAGCAACTAAACCAATTCTGGTATATTCATTTTACCGGCGTCTTGTGTAAAATGCTCAGTCACCTGTTATACGGAGTGAACCCAATTTTCTGCATTGGAAATGTAATATTCCTCAACCGCATAGTGAATTCACTCAGCATGTAATTAAATTTGTTAAATATTATGTCAGGCTTTGCTGAATTTAATGTTCTCTCTACACATAAACCTTGCAACATTTATTTATTTATTTATTTTAGTGAGAAGGAAAAAAGAAAACGCTGGCAATGACAGGAAAGGATCACTTGTATTCATCTCAATTATTATGGAATTCAATCTCATTTATATAAAAAAATGAAATGGTAGAAAATCAAATCTGCTGCTATGAAATTAGGTTACTGAGACACAGAAAGTCATTTTTAATGTCAAACCCTGAAATGAATTGTGATCTCTTTGCTTTCCAAAGGCTAGCAGCTGCACTGGTGGTTATTGTTGGTACCAGTATTAAAAGGCTTGCTATGGTATTGGTTGTTTTTAATAACCTTTATTTAATCAGTTGTTTTCATTGATTTGATCGCTTACTCTCCCTTTACTTACAATTGAGGAGAGGAGCCTTCAGCTTCAGCAGCCTCAGGGAAGTATCTCTGCAATGTGCATTCTGCTTCCGGAAAGCTGTTATGTATTTATTATTGATGACACTGTTCCAGGGTTAAAGAATGTGGAATATTGAGAAAGGTTTCACGTCTTTCAGAAAAACCGTTTCCATTTTTCTAACAGGTCTAAAACTTGCAATTCCGTTACTCATGTAGCAATCAGCCAATTTTCAGAATTCCTAAAAACAAAACACCTGACTACTTAAAACAAGTACAGGTGATGCAATTGACGCCGGGCATCTATGTGTGACTGATCAAACGTTTATACCAGCTTTGTAATGGTCATTAACCGCTTCCACTATCCTACACATTCCTGAGATAGAACTTGAAAATCAAAGCAATATCCTCATGAAACAGGACAATTTGACTTTAACATTAGGTAAATGCAATGCAGTTGAAATGAAGAGCTAATGGCACTCTTAGTACGGCAGCATATAGAAATCATAAACAGTGTATTCAATGTTGTACACTAATGATCTTGGGGGTTTGATCAGGAGGATAAAACAGGTTTCGAACAGAAGCTGAGCTAAATCAGATAGCCCAGTCTGGCGCATGAGAAGCTGCTGTTAAAGGTGGTATTAGATACAAAGGAGATCCTTCAAGATGCAAGACATACTGGAGTGAAAGTGTGCTAAAAATGGGCAAGCCTTTGTGGCCTTTCAGTGTTCCCAGTACTACAGGTTTCCTTTGGTTTCTTTATATTTCTGTAAAATCAGACAAGACCCAAAGGCACTGTTACTGTAGATATTCATGCTACAAGAACAGATCTGACAAAACGCTGTGTAGGAATCATAAAGCATGATAACCTGGGAGCAGCCCCAGTGTGGTCAAGTGGTTAAAGTCCAGGGCTTGAAACCAGAAGGTCACTGGTTTAAATCCCACCTCTGCCACTGACTGACTCACTGTGTGACCCTGAGCAAGTCATTTAATCTCCTTGTGCTCCATCCTGCAGATGAGATGTTAAATCAATGTTCTATTGTAAGTGACTCTGCATATAATGCACAGTTCACATCCTACCTCTGTAAAGCACCATGTGATGGTGGTCCAATATGAAAGGCACTATATCAAAATAAAGATATTATGATGTAACAGGGCAGAGGCTGGGCACAAACCAGCAACCCCACACATCACAAGCAAGCATCTTAACCACAATGCAAAAGAGCTGCATTTACAGTTTTATAGCTTTTAACCTCATTTCATCTCACTGACAAGGGAGAGTCCGGATCACACAACACTGCTCATTACACCCACAGCTCCCTACAAATCCAAAGGTTGCAGATTTCCCTAGGTCTCTTTCTGTCTTTCTAAATTAGATCATTTGTTTCCCATTTGAATGGAGATGTTTGGATACAGAGGGATAGGAGTGTTTGAAAGTAGCTCCAACAAGACTGCTGGTAGCTGTACAGTATCTCATTCTCCAAGCAACGGGAATGCATGGACTCCCCACAGAGCTTATTACAGTGGAAGGGAAACCTCTAGATCTAAAGGGGGTTTAGTTCACAATTATTCTAACAGGATAAGACGATTCAATTCAATGTGTCAAATTGGCGGCCTCAGCTTAAGAAGGTTTTGTGGCATCTACAGAACTATGCTTGGCGGTAGTCATTGTGTCTCACTTTTCATGAACACCAAATTTACAAATACATTTTAATATTAAACACACAAAAAATAATCTGCTGGAACGCATACTGTAATAGTATGTAAGATAATTCAACTTCCATTTCAATGTATTTTATTTATATAGCGCCTTTCATACCACAGTATCTCAGAGCGCTTTACATGTTAGTTAAAAAAGAAAGAAGTATGAAATATCAAGAAATAGAACAATTATAAAATACTAATAAATAATAATAATAATAATAATAATAATAATAATAATAATAATAATAATAATAATAATAATAATACAATGTAAAATAAAGCAATTGAAGAAAACAGAAAATGAATAAGAAGAAAATGAACAGATAAAACACAAAATTTAACAAAAATAACCAAATAAAATAGATAAATAAACTATTAGATTTGTAAATCAGGTCAAAAAGGCTAAACTATAAAAGTAAGTCTTTAATCTTGACCAATGCCTCACCTCTCATAGAAAAGGGCATTGAATTCCACAGTCTGGGGCATTATAACCACATGCACTTTTTCCTCTCCTTTTCCATTTTACAGGGTTAGCTGACCTTAAAGTGCGCAGTGGTTTACATAGAGACAGAATCCAGAGCCAAGCATTTAGTGCTTTATATGACAGGAGTTATGTGAGCCTGTTTCTTTGCTGAGAGAACCCTGGCAGCTGCATTCTGTGCAAGCTGCAAACGTGACCAGGCATGACCAAAACGCCAGCAAATAAAGCATTGCAATAGTCAAGCAGCCTAAACAAAAGCTCTGTTCTCAGCATCAGACACAAAAACGAAAGATCTCACTTCATCAATGATAACACTCAGACAGGAGAATTACCTGGTGCTAAAAAGAAAACCTCTTTTATTAAGTCTTTTCAAATCCCATCTCCTTATTGTGGCCCTGCCTGTAACACTAGAATAAGCCATCAAACAGAGAGCTGTGCCCTCACTGCGGTGTCTGATGCGCAACAGAATGTCACAATGGGAGGTAAACAATTAAGACTGCTTTCCCAAAAGCATGAAGTGACCTTTCAAATCAGTCTTAATGGGCACGTGCAGCACTTAGACTGCACTGTTACCTTCCAGCAACAGTTTCCAGCCTTTCTCCCACTACCACAAATCTGTAAACTGAACGAGTACAGTTTTGCATGCTGGTGTGTGCTGAGCCGTCTGTCTGTAAGTTCTTGATACTGGTTCACACCAGGTCTCCCTTATACGTAAAAAAAAAAAAAAAAAAAAAAAAAGTGTATTTCACGGCATTCAGTCTAAAAAATAGGTATTTCAAGACATTGCATGAATTAAAATAATATTTATTAAAGCAGAAAAAAACTGCGTTGTCATGTTTAAAATTGCTCATTTTCTCTAGTTATGATACAGCAAATGTTCCTAAATATTTAAATGCTTTACCTGAGAAACAGTAATTGTTAAATTGTGAAATATTTAGTTTTTATGTCTACCTTTTAAAGACTTTCTATTTTTACTATCCGTGAATTGTCAAACAAAATAAAAACATAAATAAATGTGAAAATAACAACAGACACGTTAAATGCCCACTTTTTGTACTGGACAGAGCGACCTTTATCAGAAATATCTTTGATGCAGCTGGTGTCTTTTTCGTTGAAGACATTTTAAAGAAATTGTGCCGCTCTATGCAACGTGTTCAATCATTTACCGGACGCAAACTAAAATGGCTGCCAGGCTCTTCAATGCAGTGTAACAGGTAGAGCATCAATAAGGCAAACTTTTGCTGGATTTAGTTTTAAGTGATTAAAAAAAAAATGTATATTTACACTATTTCAGAAATGGGAATTTTCACAGAAATTGTGAAATCTGTGATAACCAGGAAAAAACACAACCTTACTTATAAGACACTTTCAACCAATTAATAGATAAAAAACAGATTAACTTTAAAAATTAAGCTCATATCAATAGTGAAATATTGGAAAATGCAGAACAAAGATATCCTTTACCTTCCCCCCCTTTATCTACATACATACATGTATATGGAAAACACACATTCAATATCCCCCACAGCAGTTTCATAAATGTAATTGCTTGAAAGCCATAAAGCTACTGCTTTAATACATGCACCATCCATTTTGCAGTCTGAATGTTTTACCTTGTCTTTGAGCTTTTGAATAATATTTCTACACACATGTATGAAGCTGTCTACTTTGTGCCGAGTGACTTGCTAAGCAATGTTTTATTACTCCTGCCCATCAATAAAGAGTACAGAGAAAAATAATCAATTGTGCTTTCAAGGAAGGCTGGTCTTGGCCCATTTCAATCAGCACAGAGAGGTTTAGTGCTCCTAATGGAGTAAGCGACCTCTAAAACAGCACAGTAGCCTATAACACATACATCACCAGAGAGATGCACGACACCACCCAGATTCATTCTGCAGAATGGGCAGATGCTGCAGTAGAGGTGCTGCTGCTTTGTGGGTCCTGAGGACAAACTGGAAACCAGAGATTACCCACACTCAAGCATGGACCACTGGCCACTTGGGGGCTTCTATACTTTCAACACACTACCCCCAAAAATGTACACCATACAAAAGTACCAATAATCTCTTCACATTGTCTGCCAATAATGAAAGCTAACACCGCTGTCAAATCCTATGTATTTGATTCAAATCAAACCTACTGGCCGTAGGCTGCAGGAAGGATTTGATTACAAGGGGTAGCTCCTAATATCTGATCATCCTGAGGGAGGCACCAAAGTGTGTTTGAAAAATATGTGGAGCAAGACTGGAAATGTTAAATGGATGAATAGTTTAATATAATAAGTCACATAATAGAAGAAGGTTGCATAATAAATAATTGGAAGTATGTCTTCTAGGGAGATGACTTTAAAGGAAAACTGGAATCAAGTAATGTAGACAAGAAGTTTACCTACATTTGAATAATCTCCCACAACACAAGGGCTAAACACCTTCCCTTGCTAATGAAAGGCACCTCTTGAAAAATATACTCTGCTTACAGTCTCGCATATACTCTGCTAACAGTCTATAATGGAAAGGTTTGCACAGTGATAGCTTTGGGATACAGTAGAATCCTCAATGTACTGTACTGTACACAGAGCACTGACTGTTATCCCAGAATGTGACAGACAGTCACATACACCTTCCAGTGAAATATTTTCAGACACCTTGTTTGGGGAATCAGATGTGAAATCAGAAAGCATTTCAGTGTGCATGCATTTTCAGGGTTATCTGTTGTATCACAAGCGGTTTTGACAAAGTAATGTTGCGTTTATAAGTTGCAGTGGCTAAATATAAAACACTGTAGAGTCTAACCTCTGGGCCGATAAAACTACTACTACAGTAATCTAGTTTTAGCAACTTAAAAACAAGCATTGGCATATCCAGTCACTACAGCTGAATGTAGCAGTAAATTCAGCTTGTGATGTAGCATTAATTCCTGACAAGAAGAAGACATAGACATTTCTGCTCATTTGATGGGACCAACAGAGGAAAAGGCTTACTTGTCAACTTGACTGTTGTTACTGGGGAATCCTTGGTGTCATGACAACCAAAGAACTGAATCGAAAGAAAGGAGTGTGGAAATGTACAGCTGCATATATTGTCCTGTGCAAAAGAACAACCATGCAAAATTGAATAAAAAGCCAACAATGTGTCAGTTTCCCCAATGGAGGGGGAAAGTCTGTGAAAGGGAGGGGTCAAGTAAAAGGTCAGCTATAGATTTCTAGGAATCCAAATCATCTCAATAATCAGGGGCCTAGTCTCAAAGTCAACATCTTCCACACATATAAAGAAAACTCCTGCAGACATTTAAAACAGTTACTGTTGAATCAAGTGTCATTACAGAGGTAACTCACCCAGCCACCCTGCTCCAGAGTTGGGGACGCACATATCTGTCTCTGCGCTGGGGAGCACAAACCCCACAACGAAGACCTCCACCCCGTCTGCCATGAGAGCCATGCCCAGAACGAAGAAGAGCTGCCACTGGAAGCGGCCGTGCCCACACTCCTGGATGATGAGCTCGTACTGCTGGGCCAGCTCCTCCTCGTCAGCCTGGCGCTCTGAATCCAGCTCCCGCCGGTCCTTGCCCATCACGGCCTGCCCCAGGTCAACCTGGTTGTCCTTGGCCTGGCCCGTGTTGGGGATGCCCTGGTACTCGCCCTCGTAGATTTCGTCTTCTTCATCGTGGCCTTCCGTGGCGTCACTGGAGCCCTCGTCATCGTTGGCTGGCTCTCCGTACTGGCCGCCCTGCTTGTAATTGCAGTCTTCCTCCTCCTCCTCCTCGTCCTGGAAGCGGCTGTAGGAGCGGTGGGTGTACTCGTCCTGTGCCCGGTCCACGGCTTTGTTCACTTTCTTCACAGCTTGCCGCTTCGCCTCCCTTGCGATTTCTTTCGCCCCCTTAACTAATGATGTCCTGTCCCGGTACGTATCGTCCATTCTGTCTTCGCCGCTTGCACAAGTAATAAGGAACTGGTGGGATGACAACAGATAAGGGGCTCTAAGGGATCACCATTTAAGCATGTCCCCAGCAGGAGTAGTAGTGGTGGTAACAGGCCTGTAAGAAGAAAGGACATTCCATTAAAATGCTTAATCTTGAAATTCTGTATGCAATGGATTGATATTGGGTATAGGGTAAACACTTGCTGTGGTTGTTTAAGTTCCCAAAGTCTCAATGGCCAAGCAGATTCTCTTAATCCAGTCAAATATAATCAACACACTACAGAGACAGCATCAAATTGTCAGTCTGTTAAGTGTCACAATATCATGAAGGTATTGTTGTAGTTCAAATAAATATTGTAACATAAAAAAGTAAAGATAGGACCTGAATGAAATTATTAATAGTTAGTAGTGACGTGTCATAGTTTCTTAAGAGATTCCCCCTGAAGCCCAGCTGAAGCAATGACTGCAAGTGCACGGGACACAATGACTGCAAGTGCACGGGACACAATGACTGCAAGTGCACGGGACACAATGACTGCAAGTGCACGGGACGCAATGACTGCAAGTGCACGGGACACAATGACTGCAAGTGCACGGGACACAATGACTGCCTCTAGTCCTGCTGTCCCCATCAGAGCAGGGATTTCCCAGTGCATTACAGCTGCCAGGAAAGCAGCTCTGATTCATGGTCTGTGGTAATGAAAGGACTTTACGAGGAAGACGCCACTGCTGTTTTCCAAATAAATACCAGGTAGCCTCTGCGATGAGGTGCGCTAAGCCCCTATGACACTGAAGACTTCAAGAGTCTTTCCTCCTGGCTCCACAGTCTGCAGTACATAATGACTGAATGCAGTGCATCCAAGAAGCTACTTGCTCAATAATTCATTGTAGTTTGGTTAGAGATGTTTCATGCGCCATTTCTGCTTTCAATCTCTGTCAGATACTACCTAATGCAGGGAGAAGCATGTTTACTATGCATATTGAATGCCCCCCATGTTCAAAAACTATGATTCTTTTAGACTAATTAATAGTAGAGAATGTTAACAAACATTATTTTTTTATTTATTTTTTTTGCTAATATTCGCCACTTGCAATTGGTCTAAAAGAATCATGCTTTTTTAACAACAGGGGCCATGTCATCATAATCAATGTAAACTATAATCCATATGCAATTTAGTTAAATATGGTTAACAAATAAAAACATTTGATTTATTTTATAAGACACTATCTGTGCAATAACTGACGCAGTACAAATATTTCTTCTGAAAATGCAAAGAGTATATATTATATAAATTGAACAGAAGACGGCATCCCAAGTTAGTGGCGAGAAGAGAAATAATTCACCACCATCAATATTCGTATACAATGTTGTCATTTAATTTAAGTGAATGGCTAGCCAGCTCTGGTCACAAACATGCAGAGTAGAAATCCACCTATGTTTGTTTTTATATAAATTTAGAGTGAACAATCATTATTTTTATTTATTTTTCCTTAATTTGGAATGTCCAATTATGTTTTTTTCTCCTCACCACAGCAGGTCCTCACACACAGCACAGATGTTCTGAGGCTAATTGATCTCATAAGCCTAAAGTCACAATTGCTTTTACGCTGAGCAACCCAGAGCAGAGGTGGATGGGTTACCAATCACAGAGAACAGAGATGAGTGCTGCTTTTTCTCCATTCTGAATGTGCTTGTTGTCTGGCCAGTAGGGTTCACTGTTACGTGATGAGGAGCATCAGAGCCAACGAGAGTAATGTCAGAGTCCCCAACAAAGTTCGGCCTCTCTGCACAGCCTGGACACGAACTGTGTGACTCATCCTGCTGTCCCAGTGGCAGAGCTTTAACTGGAGGAGCCACTCGGGGACCCGAGATCCATCTTTCAAAGGGCAAATTGAATGAAAACATTGAAGCGCACCAGCTAACTGAAATCCCAAAATATTAATTAACAGGTAGTATCTCCTTTAAGAGTTATGTCTTCCTTAATCTATCTATCTATCTATCTATCTATCTATCTATCTATCTATCTGTGTGTGTGTGTGTGTGTGTGTGTGTGTGTGTGTGCGTGTGTGTGTGTAACAGCACACAGGTAATATGTACACGAGTCACACAAGCCTACTATTCACAATGTCCTAAGACGTGTATTTAATCTCAGGTTGATTTACTGTACTTCATTTTCACTTTTAATAACCACAATTATTATATTGTATTTTAACAAAGCCAAGCACTGCACAAGACACTCGTGCACTAATCACCAATGCATAATCCTGTGTAGGAGAACCGTGCATCCCATACACACCCAGAACAAGCATTTTATTTCATTTCCTCATTGGAAATTCACTAATGGGTAGCCAGTGTTCTCTCTAGTGCTTGTGTTGTACAGCACCCTATACAGTATTCTACATACACCAAGTGAAGGCAGTCACTGCAACATTTCAGACTGCAATAAAATTGAACTGCAATTTTATTCAGTTTCAATGTATGTTTCATTATTCCTGCTGAAAAAGCTCTTAAGACAAAGCTATACAAAAAGTGCATATATTAGCAGCCCTCTCAGGCATTTTGTATTCAACACCTAGAGAACAGATTAAGATGACTTAAGAACATAAGAAAGTTTACAAATGAGAGGAGGCCATTCGGCCCATCTTGCTTGTTTGGTTGTTAGTAGCTTATTGATCCCAAAATCTCATCAAGCAGCTTCTTGAAGGATCCCAGGGTGTCAGCTTCAACAACATTTCTGGGGAGTTGATTCCAGACCCTCACAATTCTCTGTGTAAAAAAGTGCCTCCTATTTTCTGTTCTGAATGCCCCTGTGTCTAAACTCCATTTGTGATGCCTGGTCCTTGTTTCTTTTTTCAGGCTGAAAAAGTCCCTTGGGTCGACACTGTCAATACCTTTTAGAATTTTGAATGCTTGTATTAGGTCGCCACGTAGTTGTTCAAGACTGAACACATTCAATTCTTTTAGCCTGTCTGCATATGACATGCCTTTTAAGCCCGGAATAATTCAATAGTCGCTCTTCTTTGCACTCTTTCTAGAGAAGCAATATCTTTTTTATAGCGAGGTGACCATAACTGCACTCAATATTCAAGATGAGGTCTTACTAGTGCATTGTACAGTTTTAACATTACTTCCCTTGATTTAAATTCAACACTTTTCACAATGTATCCGAGCATCTTGTTAGCCTTTTTTATAGCTTCCCCACATTGTCTAGATGAAGACATTTCTGAGTCAACAAAAACTCCTAGGTCTTTTTCATAGATTCCTTCTCCAATTTCAGTATCTCCCATATGATATTTATAATGTACATTTTTATTTCCTGCGTGCAGTACCTTACACTTTTCTCTATTAAATGTCATTTGCCATGTGTCTGCCCAGTTCTGAATCTTGTCTAGATCATTTTGAATGACCTTTGCTGCTGCAACAGTGTTTGCCACTCCTCCTACTTTTGTGTCGTCTGCAAATTTAACAAGTTTGCTTACTATACCAGAATCTAAATCATTAATGTAGATTAGGAATAGCAGAGGACCTAATACTGATCCCTGTGGTACACCGCTGGTTACCACACTCCATTCTGAGGTTTTTCCTCTAATCAGTACTTTCTGTTTTCTACATGTTAACCACTCCCTAATCCATGTACATGTGTTTCCTTGAATCCCAACTGCATTCAGTTTGAGAACTAATCTTTTGTGTGGGACTTTGTCAAAAGCTTTCTGGAAATCTAAATAAACCATGTCATATGCTTTGCAATTATCCATTATCGATGTTGCATCCTCAAAAAAATCAAGCAAGTTAGTTAGACACGATCTCCCTTTCCTAAAACCATGTTGACTGTCTCCCAGGACCCTGTTACCATATAGGTAATTTTCCATTTTGGATCTTATTATAGTTTCCATAAGTTTGCATATAATAGAAGTCAGGCTTACTGGTCTGTAGTTACCTGGTTCAGTTTTGTTTCCCTTTTTGTGGATCGGTATTACGTTTGCAATTTTCCAGTCTGTCGGTACCACCCCTGTGTCAAGAGACTGCTGCATGATCTTGGTTAGCGGTTTGTAAATTACTTCTTTCATTTCTTTGAGTACTATTGGGAGGATCTCATCTGGCCCAGGGGATTTGTTTATTTTAAGAGCTCCTAGTCCCTTTAACACTTCTGCCTCAGTTATGCTAAAGTTATTTAAAACTGGATAGGAACTGGATGACATGTGGGGCATGTTGTCAGTATCTTCCTTTGTAAAAACTTGTGAAAAGTAATCATTTAATATATTTGCTATTTTTTTTTCTTCATCTACGATTTTGCCATTTGTATCTCTTAAACATTTAACCTCCTCTTTGAATGTTCGCTTGCTGTTGTAATATTGGAAAAACATTTTGGAATTGGTTTTAGCTCCCTTAGCAATGTTCATTTCTATTTCTCTCTTGGCCTTTCTAACTTCCTTTTTGACTTGCGTTTGCAGTTCTGTGTACTCTTTCTGCGTACTTTCTTTTTGGTCCTTTTTTAATGCTCTGTAAAGTGCCTTTTTTTGCTGAATATTTTTTTTAATTGATCTATTAAACCATTTTGGCAATTTAGTTTTACATTTAGATTTGTCTACTTTAGGGATATAATTGTTTTGCGCCTCTAGTACTACATTTTTGAAGAACAACCATCCTTCTTCTGTGGGTGTTTTCTCTATTTTACTCCAATCTACTTCTGTTAGTCTCTGTTTCATACCTTCATAGTTTGCTTTTCTAAAATTGTAAACCTTAGCTTTAGTCATTACTTTTGGGGATTTAAAAAACACTTCAAATGAGACCATGTTGTGGTCTGAGTTTGCCAGTGGTTCTCTGACCTCTGTTTTAGTTATTCTATCTTCGTTATTTAAAAAGACTAAATCAAGGCATGCCTCCCCTCTAGTCGGTGCCTTCACAAATTGTGTTAGGAAGCAGTCATTTGTCATTTCCACAATTTCTATTTCATCCTTCGTGCTACCCATCGGGTTTTCCCATTTTATTTGGGGGAAGTTGAAATCCCCCATTAGTATGGCTTCTCCTTTGCTACACGCATTTCTAATGTCATTGTATAACAGATTATTGTGCTCACTGTCTGAATCTGGCAGTCTATAGCATGCTCCTATTATTATGCCCTTTGAATTTTTGTCCGTTATTCTGACCCATATTGATCTAGTTTTATTTTCTTTGTCCAGGTTTAACACCTGGGCTTCAAGGCTGTTTCTTATGTATAGTGCTACCCCTCCTCCTCTTCTGTCCTGCCTGTCTTTCCTATACAGTGTATACCCACAAATATTATATTCGTCCCCATCACTCTCAGACAACCAAGTTTCAGTAACACCTATCACATCATAGTTACCTGTTAGTGCAGTAGCTTCAAGTTCTAGAATTTTGTTTCTGATACTTCTAGCATTTAGATAAATACATTTAATGGTTGTCTTACCTGAGTTGTTGTTCTTGTTTTGATGCGGTCTCCCTTCTGTTTTTTTGTTGATTTCTCCCCCCTTCCTTTCTAGTTTAAATTGTAGGGTACTTCTATTGTAGAAGTACCCTTTTAAGGGCATTTGGCATCTCAAGGGAACAACATCTGATGAAGATATTTCCATTTCCCAACAATGAATCCCAGGTCAACAATGGCTCGTGTGCAGTCAACTGTACAATCTTTATAGTGTGTAAGGAGGGCTGCATGTGAGGAGTTTTGCTGCATGTGGGGAGTTTTGCTGCATGTGAGGAGTTTTGCTGCATGTAGGGAGTTTTGCTGCATGTGAGGAGTTTTGCTGCATGTGAGGAGTTTTGCTGCATGTGGGGAGTTCTGCTGCATGTGGGGAGTTTTGCTGCATGTGGGGAGTTTTGCTGCATGTGGGGAGTTTTGCTGCATGTGGGGAGTTTTGCTGCATGTGGGGAGCTTTGCTGCATGTGAGGAGTTTTGCTGCACGTGGGGAATTTTGCTGCACGTGGGGAATTTTGCTGCACGTGAGGAGTTTTGCTGCTTGTGGGGAGTTTTACTGCATGTGGGGAGTTTTGCTGCATGTGGGGAGTTTTGCTGCATGTGGGGAGCTTTGCTGCATATGGGGAGTTTTGTGTTTTTTTTAGCATCAGGTTCTAAATTTAATTTCTTAAAAAAAACATTTTGGAAATCATACAAATCAATGTAACAACATGTTGAGCTGTATTTATATTGGCTGATTTAAGGCATCATACATAGATGATAAGTTAATCAAATAAAAAAATATATATTGTTTTACATTCACTGTTTTATTGCATATTATGGCACGTATTAGGACCTTGGTACACTTGGGGGTAGCTTGCTGCCCACAAGCAAAAAGGTGTTTTTGGCATCAAAGCCATATTTGTTGAGGGCAGAGGGAATGTGCTTGATAACAAGCTTGTTAAGCACAGCCAATCATAGCCTTTATGTATATAAAACTGTTGAGTAGCTTCAACCCAAAGGCTAGCAACACACTTCATGTGTGGTGTGAGACTGTGTTTGTTTGTGTAAAAAACTGCATTGTAAAAGGCACGTAACTTGTGAAAAGGGCAAATATTTAAGTTTGAGAATTCTAATAAAAGTGTGCACAAGTGCTAAACTGCAGTTTGGTGTCTGGGTCTACTCATTCAAAGGCATAGACCAGCCTTTACTTTGGGACTATACCACACATATATACTTATCTTTCCCCCAACAGTAGTTTAAGAGTTTTTAGTGTCCCTGTCACATAGATCTTTCACCCATTTACATTAACATGAACACGATACAGATACAAATCCTTGGGCTCCTGAGTGGTGCATTTGGCTAAGGCATGATGTGCCCTATAGCTTGTTGATCACTGGTTCAAATCCAAGCTATGCCACTGACAACTGTGGATGGGAGTTCCCAGGGGGTAGCCTGAAATTAGCCAGGCATTGCCTGGGTGGGGTAAGGGTTAGATTGGCTGGCTCACTCATAACTGCATGGTCCTCTGACACTGTAAGTTCTGAATATGGCTGCATGGCAGGCTTGCAGAGCATAAAAAGCTGAAGCCACTCACTTTGGAGGGCGCGAGTGCTTGTCTTTGTCTCTCCTGAGTTAGTTTGGGGGTTGCAGCGATGAGCAAGGTTGAATAATAATTGGACATTCCAAAATTGTGGGAAGAAATTAGAAAAATGAATAAAAATAATTGTTAAAAAAACATAGAATCCCTTTCATTTTCCTTGGCTACGATCAACATGTTTTATATAGATACAGGCAGTCCCAAAGCAGTGACACATTCGGGTACTATCTGGCAGCTTTTAATTGAGTGCAGTGCTTACTTAAATCAACTGTGCAGTCTAATTCAACACCATGCTGCAGCATTGATGGACTTCTAGCCAAGGGCAAGCTACACCCAACTGACTCCCCAACACTGTGTCCCTCAACACCTTGTATTCCTTGGAGGGCCTGGACTAAAGCTAAGGGAACGCAAAGCCACTTTTTCAGGAACAGCTGCTTAAAACCTGGTTCCAGGAGATAAAAAAACCTAGTTTGAGGCAATTTTGCTGTATCAAACCCCACATCTCCCCTGGTGTGCCATGCAATGGCCTGAAGCCTAGTCTCCTGAAAACAAGCTCCAAGCCAGAAAGTGGCTTTGTGTTCCCTCAGCATAAGAAATGACCAGGATGAACTGTGCTAGTTCAGATGAGATCAGAGTACTGTCAGTCTGGTAGCAGGGTGAGGAGTCTTACAAGCTGCAGGAATTCAGATGCTTGCTTCCTACTTGGAATCAGTTTTCCACTTTAAACTCCTGCTTGGAAAAAAATATGCATACTGTAATGCTTTTTTAAAATTATAATTAATTATATTTTTACACTCACTGTGGTTTGGATTTGAACTACTGACCCCTGGCATTAAAGGCAGACATGCTACAGTTTCGCTAAAGGAGAATATGTCCCAGTGGGATTTGTGGTCATGTCTGTTCAGCCAGTAGGGGTCATTCATTACAATACTCCAAATACCTGACTGGAAGGAAGCTCTGTGTCAAGGTGTCAGGCTATTAAATGGTAAACTTCCATAAGGAATCAGTTTCTTTAAAAACAACACATATTACATACTGCATAAACTGCTATTAGAGTCTAACTGTGTGCTTTTTTAACTGCTGTTAGCTGCAATCCCTGTTCACGGTGATGTCCTGTTTCACTGACTACAGCAGTAAATTACAGTAATCATATACTGCTATTATCATAGAGTCTATCATACATAATTTCTATATCCTACTCATAAATTCTGAGGAAGAAAAGCTAATGGCGTTACTTTGAACATTAAGGTTAAAGGCACATTTTAAGCCTGTCTAGCCCGTGACTGAATCTGCAAACAAGGTGCGGTCAAACAGACAATAACCACTATCCTGTCAATTCTGATAAAATGCTTTGGAGTTGGCAGACAGTTCACTGCTGAACCCCTTCGACTGGCTTCAGTGTCTCATTTCATCAAGTATTGCTGTTGTGACTTGTTGTCCCCAAGCTGCCTCTCAAATGTCAAAACATCACCCATCTTCTGCTGAGATGACACACACTCTGAATATTTTATGAGCTGCAGGGGCAATTTTTTGTATAAATAACTGTGGACAGATTGTTACAGAAATCAATTCTTGTTTTTTTGACTTGTTCCAAGTTCTTAAATTGATGTCTTAATAACTACTGTAACACATCCAAACAGGCCTATTACTCTCTGACTGGGTAGTATGTGGTTTAGAGAAGTTATAATAGCATAATGTGGGTTATTATATTATTTGTCGAACTCTTAATGTATCACCAGTTAGCTGCATAATTTGACAACTATAAACAGCCAGGTATCATGGAAAGTCTATGCCATCTTTTTTTTCAGTGGCTATTTAAAAAAAACACAAAAATGCAAGTAGTAACATCAGGGTTTGTAACATATAAATCATTAAAAGAAAGGGACTGACTGACATGTGTCAGTCAGCAAGCAATTCAATTTTTGAAACATGATTTTCTTTTGCCAATAACATTAAGCATCAATGTGAGTAGTGTTCTGAAGTCTGACCCTTAATTTGTATGGCAAGCCATAATGTTTCCAGTAAAACTGCCTAGGCAACTTAGCTGGTAAAGGCTGATATTATTCTTTCAAAGTGTTTTGGCCTTAATATATTTCTACACTTGAAACATATATAACTGAATTGTATAACTGATACTTAACTTTAAGACTGGGCTATGGGCAAGCAAGCCCCACTATTACAAATACCACAGCCCTCACTGATGTGAATCAACTTGGTTATTTGTTAAATACAGTCAAGGGTGGAGCAGTCAAACTCATTTAGAAAAGTCAATGTCTTGATGGCCCTCTTGGAATGCAAGCTGGAGACTTTGCAGTCAGATAATGCAGAAGAGACCTACAAAAGTTTAAAGATTTACCTGTCGCCCACGACGTATACGTTAATAGTTCACGTCTTTGTCCTAATAACCCTATTGGGAGACCTCTCTGACTGCAACACCACATGTACACATATCTATATATATGAGTATATATATATATATATATATATATATATATATATATATATATATATATATATATATATATATATATATATATATATATATATATATATACACTGTATCATACTGTAAGGAGAACTCGTCTTGCTTTACCGAATTAATCTTGAAAGAAGGTCATTTGTTAGTTCATTCAGTAAGTTTGTTACTGTATTACAGACTGCATTTTCACACTTGGACAACAGTAAGTCTTTATTGTACTGTGTAACTAAAGAAATGGCCCTATTGTCAGTAAATCAGAGGAAAGCTCTGCCTTACCATTAACATCTCCTGCACTATGAAGATAAGGCTCTCCACTGCGCCCCTGTCAATGCATAAATTATAGATCCGAACACACACACACACACACACACACACACACACACACACACACAAACACACGCACGCACACTGTAGTATTACAGACCAATGCATGTAATGAAATGGGAACAGCTCATATTGATCAGCATGGTGAAGCACAATCCAATATATTAATACATTCATTAAACAGACTCTTTCATTGCCATATAACACATTCCCCAGCTAAGCACATAGAATGCTGTCCTGACACGACTTGTGTAATCCTCTCATTAGATAACAATACACAGGACAGCCTTTCTTTACAGCATACAGTTTCTGGTCAAAATTATTAAAGTGTTTACACCAAAATACAATTAGTGCCATACTTGATGAAATAGCGCCGTTCATGTTACATAATTAGTCACAAAACTGGTGTGTTCATTGTTTTCTAGAGTTTCATTTAATGCAAACCCCCCCCCCCAAAAAAAAAAAAAAAAAAAATCATGAGCAAATTGCATTTATGTGTAAAGCCTTGATTAATCTGGCCCATGCTAGAAGAACACTTTGTAAACTGTGAGTCGTTGGTATTGATTTTGAAACACAGCAGTCACTTCAGATATGAAGTGGTTCATGTCATACGATTAATGTTTACCACATTAACAAACATTGATGGCCAATTAGTCAACAATCTAGAAAAGTTTAACATCTACCAGACTTTACTTAATACATGAAAACGGACTCAGCATGTCAATGACCAATCTATTTTACTATGTACAATTACACCAATAGACTAACCCTTCCATTGTGCATGGGGGCTCGTTTTTTTACTAAGAAAAGTACAATTATGGCATGAGTGGTCCTTAGAGTGGCAGCTATAGAAGCCTCCTCACAGAGCAACAAGCAGGTTTAATCTGTGTGCTGAACATTTGTTTAGCCAAGCGTTTGCACTGTGATGCATGCATTCTGACAGAGAAATCCTCAGCAACATTTAGCACCGTGGATTTACCAATTGTTAATGTCAAACTTACAGTACAATAGATGTCTTTACATCTCTTTCAGCAGTGTATGTGGTGTTTTTATTGCTAGGGCTGCCTTACCAGTGTTGGTCCAACACAATCATTCAGATGTTCAAAATTAGATAACAGCTTAGGGGTTCCAAATCCATTGTTTAAGACATAGTTAAGTATTATGTTAATGCTGAATAATACATAATCCATAACTACATTTATATTAAAAAGCTAAATGTGTGTTACTGCCTAGTAATGAAGTCAAAATAAAGCATGGGTATTACTACAACTGTTGATGTGTGCTTAGTTACAGGGTTATAACACAGTCATGTCTTGGTACACCTTTATTGGGGATAAAAGGTGGTGCCAGAAGTAATACACAAGCAAGAATGAAAGGAACACCTACAATGTGTTCCTTTCATTCTTCCTTGTGTGTTACTACCTGCACCACCTTTTATCCCCAATAAAGGTGTACCAAGACATGACTATATATATATAGCACCTTTTATAGTGGACCAACATCACAAAGCTCTTTACAAGATACAAGACTAGGGTGTGTGAACCATGCATCAGCTGCAGAGTCACAACAACAACAACGTCTCAGCCAAAAGACTTGCTCAGGGTTAATGAGTTGGGATTTGAACGAGGGACCTCCTGGTTACAAAACCGTTTCTTTAACTACTGGACCACTCAGCCTCCTTTCTCCACACAACCTCCTCAATGTGTTGAATTGGAGCTGGTAGTAACACACACTAAGTTTATCATTCAAAGTGTTGAATTGGTATCTTCAGGGAAATACATAGTAGCCACTATACCAAAATTGTATTTTTGTTTGTTTGTTTTGTACAGTTTGGTTGCTTCCGTGGTGCATTATATATGCATTATATCTGGGACAAAAAGACAAAAGTAACATAGCAGTTTCATAGATTAAGCATTAAAGTGTTCTAAATGTAAGCCCCAT